>NC_141037.1:32077500-32112500 GCF_052040795.2 Danio rerio
ACTTCCCTTATTACTCAAATTGCTCTATTTTGTTGTAATTGTTCTAGTTTAGCCAGGAAGAAAAAAATTAAAGGAATGACTTTAATATATTTACACACTGTAAAGTGGCAACCCATATAATCTCCTCATATTACAAAGCAGCTATACTGTACATGACAATTACACAAAAAAAAAAAAAAAAAAACTTTTTTTTTTCCCACTTACTTCCATCAGCAAGTCTTGCAATCACTATCCCACTGCCGCCCCTAGCAGTGATCATGAAACCTGCTTTGAAGACTGACAAGATTGCCAGTCCCTGAGCCTTGGCAATGACATGAGCTGGCATGAGGTTGTGGAAAAGACAGAGGTAAATGAAAATGAGATATTACAACTGGACTTGTGCAATGCAAACCTGTTCAGAATGTAGTTTCAAGGACTAAAAAAAAATCTAAATCGATTTGCAAATGCAAGATAAAACAGGTAGGCAGAGTTGATTAGTGCATTCTGTTTTCACGCAGGTTGCACAGACATGGTGAAGTCACTGAGTGAGTTGCATTCATGTCACTCTCTAAAGACGTGCATGAACAGATACTTGGCAAAGGATTGGCAGAAAGACTGCTCGTCATGTACACAGATGACATCAGTCAACAGAAATGCTAACTTTAGCAGTTAATAGCACTTACATGTCTGGCATGGCTGCTATTAATGCATCAGGATGAGTCTATGCTCCTAAAGTATGAGGAACTCTGGCCTCAACGACTATTCTGAGCAACATAGAAATGCACAAAATGTCAAAAAATAAAACATGAATAAATGGTGTTTATTTTTTGCCACAGGAATTTGACCTTTGTGGCTAAGTTTTGGTTCAAATGGATCTGAAAAGCTAGTTCAGTGGTCTAAAATTATTTGTGCAAAATGCTACTTGTCCACAGATAACAATATAATATAATATAATATAATATAATATAATATAATATAATATAAATTTTCCAAATGAACTGATTTGTATCATTTTGGGACCACTGCATTACGAGTGAGCATTTAATAAAAAAAAATAAAATAAAATAAAAAAAAAAAACTTTACAATTTGCCAACATGAAGCCAGGAAAAACGTTTAAATACAACGCAAAAACACTTGAAGCTTAAATAGGTGTCTAAGGCCCGGTTTACACTGCCAGTTAAATGTGACCCAATTCAGGTTTTTTGCTCATATGCGACACAGATCGGATCGGTTCTATGACAGTGTAAACACACACAAAAAAAAAACCCAGCATGTATTCGTATATTCAGAGATGGGTCTCATGCCTCCTTCATATGTGGAAATAAACCAGATATAAATCAGATATGTAAATGGACCATCATGTAACAGGCAGATCGGATTTAGAGGCATTCTGTTTTGTACATCATTAAACTTAAGACTTTGTGTTACTTCTCTGCTGTTTAATGAGGTGGAAGAGCGTGTATGGAGACGCCAACGCGGTAAACAACAATGAGGAAAGTGGTCAGTTCCACAATTTTATGATTTTACAATCATTTTAATGTTGGGCGATCTTCGCACATTTCACAGAGCTAAAAGCAAGAAATTTTTTCCATTGTGGATAGTGTGGAGCAGAAGCTAGAACCTACCTTTATGCATGTGCGACAGCATAAATTGTATGGCAAGTGTAAACACATGAATTGGATATGGGTCACTATTTAAAAAAAAACGTGCAAACAGACTGGCAAAAAATAATCAGATATAGGCACCAAATCGGAATTGGGACTCAAGACCTGACCATGTGTATGGGGCCTAAAAGACATTGAACTAGACCAAACATAGGTAAAATAAACCAATGAGTAACCACTTAAAAAAAAAAAAAAAAAAAAAATAGAATTAGAACAAAAAAAAGGTACTGTTGTCAAACAAAACTCACTTATTTAGGACAAAACAAATCTGTTATTTTTGTTTGGATGAGAATAAATAAACCAAGGCTCATTTTGATTACATACCGCAACATATTTTTCTGGAGAGTGTCAAATACAAATCCCAGGAGCTACATTTTTCTTTGCAGTTTTGTTTTTGCAAAATCCACCAGAGGCAGCTGTTTACGGTTTTTGAGATCTCAAATTTCTCTACTGTTCTCTCGTAAATCCACTGAAGACACTGTCAATGGACTGACTGACTGACAAATCATCTGGCCCACTATTCTCCTTCCCTAAACCCAGCCAATAGTGTTGTTTTAAAAGCACCGATTGACCCCGTCCACCCACTTTCCTAAACCCAACCGATAGGGTTTTAGAAGTTAATCCAGAAAAAGTTAAGCGCCCGTGACTTATGATTTATTTACTTGTCAGTTTTATTTTTTTGGCTTCCGTTTTTGTTTTGCCTGCTTTCTGCAGCCATTCTTCACCAGACTCGAACCCCCTCGCAAGACCGCTGACGTATGTAGCGAGCTACTGGGCAAGCATAACAGCTGGAAAGCAGTCCATATGGAGGCAAGTGCAAAAAAACAAAACAAAAAAACAAAAAAAAAAAACGGCATCATACTGCCCCGCTGCATTCATTTTAAAAATGAAATGCAGCCATACATGCTTCTGGCTGCATAATTCGCGATCTACAAAAATGTATATAGGGGACGTTTTCAGAAAGAGCCTATGTTGGAATAAATAGCTATAATGGTATAAATTTATTTTATTAAATCCAGTCATTTAAATGCTACATTTCCCTAAAACATCATGCCTTAATCCAATAAAAACTAGTGATCCAATTTTCCTCGTTTTAAAAGCATTTAAGCAGTCAAAGTCAATTTAATGCAATTAATCTCTATAACACAAATGTTTTTTTTTTCTTTTGCATTCTTATAGGTTTACAACAATAACAATAATTACCTGGAATAAGCTTGTCAGGCCCCATTCTGTTGGATATTTCGGTGAACTCTCTGAGGATCTTGGCGGCCTTCTTGGCCTCAGACTTGAGGTTAGCAGGAATGGGATTATTCACTGTAAAAAAAAAAAAGAAACGTCAGAAACATAACTCTTTTTTGCCTGCGTCACATTCCAACAATCTAAAACGTCAAATGCCTGGTAGGGCAAATTTGTAGGATGATTTGCGGCTTCCTGAATGCTTTCAATTAATACAAAAACAGTTCTCTCATGTTACTGTTCACATGTAATCTCAAATGTCAAAATCATTTAGGCTATAGGCTATATTTAACCACTTTTTGAACATGGTGACAGACCAGATATATAATCACCTAAATGGCCTGTGCCTCTATCAAAAGTCTATCTCCATTTTAATGACGAAAAGTTAACGATTCATTAACATATCAAATGTCAGCATAACCAAATGGGTAATTTTGCTCATCTCGTTAATAATGGTTCTAATTATATTAGCCATACAGTCAGCGATGATTGGAGTGTTAATATTCATGCTGGTGACTTTGGGCCAAAAAATGTGTCTCCCACGAGTCATTGTCTGAGTCAGATTTGCCTCTGCTGCTGTTGTCTTTCCATAACAGCTTATATCCAAGCCCAAACAACGACAGATGCTAGTATAAAAGTGAACAGGTCAAGCCAATGTCAAATAATAAAGTCCAAGTCATTTAAAAAATAAATAAATACCCCATTTAAAAAGAGTAAATCGTTTTACATTTGGCTTTACGTCTGACAAAAACAACCGAGCAAATCAGAAATTACAAGAATGTCAATGTATAAATGTGAATGCATGAACAACATTTTAAAATAGCATGTCACTTGCCCAATGTGGGCAACAAAAGCATTCCATTTAAATACCACCACACCCTCATTTTTTGACATGGATATATTACTTTCCAGGAAATGATTTTTGAGGGATGAATCACAATATGTATATTGGGGTGATAAAGCACCCTTCTGCTACACGTGCATCATCTCTGTGGTTTAGCCAGGGAGGTGCTTGAAAAGTCACTTTTAACGCAGTCTTTCCGGTTGAAGAATTCTTGCAAAACCAGCCACATACATGGAATAATTATGCCGTGCACCTCCTTTTATAAACCAATACCAAACTATTACAGTATTTTTATCCAGGTCCCTAACAATTTAAATAGATTTGGTAGAAGAAATGGCCTGTTGAAGCACCTGTTGTAAAAAGCCTAAAATGACTGTTAAACATCTTACTTTTGATCTAGTTCTTGTAACATTGCACTATTTTGTCAACATTTATTATTATGTATTTGTTTAGGATATGGCGACGCAGTAGCACAGTAGGACAAAAAAAGTGTTGCATGCAGAACTGTTGCAAGCAATTTAATTGTGTTGAATTTAAACAAACAAATTAAATGTATTAATGTTCAACTTAATAGGTTTGTTTAAATTCAACAAATAAATTGTTTACAACCACTTAACATACAAAAATTGAGTAAATCCAAGGAATCAGCTTTGAATAATTTTTTTCAGTGTAGTGCTGTCGCCTCACAGCAAGAAGGTCACTGGTTCGAGCCTTGGCTGGGTCAGTTGGCGTTTCTGTGTGGAGCTTGCATGTTCTCCCTGCATTTGTGTGGGTTTCCTCCAGATGCTCCGGTTTCCCCCACAGTCCAAAGACATGTGGTACAGGTGAATTGGGTAGGCTAAATTGTCTGAAGTGTACGAGTGTGAATGAGTGTGGATGTATCCCAGAGATGGGTTGTGGCTGGAAGGGCATCCACTGCGTAAAAACGTGCTGGATAAGTTGGCAGTTCATTCCGCTGGCGACCCCAGATTAATAAAGGGACTAAGGCAACAAGAAAATGAATGTTTAGGATATGTTTACATGTTCTGATCACCATGCCTAATTATTAGCAATGTTAATATTACTATAATTATCTTAAATATTCTTAAGAATGAAATATTCTGTTCATTTCAATAAAACTACAGTTTATCCATTCACTCATTCATTTTATTTTTGGCTTACAACTTTTATTAATCTGGGGTCACCACAGCGAAATGAACCGCCAACTTGTCCAGCATACATTTTACACAGTGGATGCCCTTCCAGCCGCAACCAAACACAGGGAAACACCCATACACTCTTGCATTCACATACACTACAACCAATTTAACATATTCAATTTACCTATACTGCATGTCTTTGTTTGGACTGTGGGGAAAACTGGAGGAACCCCACACAAACACGAGGAGAACATGCAAACTCTACACAGAAATGCCAACTGACCCAGCAAGTGCTCGAACCAGTGACCTTCATGCTGTGAAGTGATCGTGCTACCCACTGCGCCACCATGACACCATGAAGTACAATTCATGCATTCATAATAAGAAAAATGTTTAAGTATCACACAACAGATTTAATGCAGTCAAAACATTAAGGCCCATTCCTAACTCTTTTTTTTTTTTTTTTTGTACCCCTATCCCTTCCTCTTGGCCCTTACAACCGAGGGCTAAGGAAAAGGGCTTCAAAATTTACCCCTAAGAATTGGGACAGCACTTCACCACCTGCACATGTCACCATATGTCCTCGCGATCTCATGCTTCATGTGAGACCAGACTATCGCCACTGCTATAGTTATTCCAGTTGTGTTTTTTATTGGTATTTATCTTCAGGAAATCATATCAAGGTATATAGTATGTTATGATAACGATGTAATGTGGCAATAAGATCGTAACTGTGCTGTGTTTTTACACAGTGCCATATTCAATGTAAACACACCAAAAACAACATTAAAATTATAGCAAACACTGTAAAATGTCAATTGGCAGGCAATAGACATTGCTGACAGGGTATTCGAGTGTCAGAATGCTGTGGGACTGCTGTACAGGAGTTATTAATAGGGATTAGATCTCAAAATTTATCCTTTAAACACGAACGCGGTTATGAATATAATAAAACACATGTTTGTTTGTCGTAAAAATTCGTAATAATGACAAAAAATAAAAAAAATAAAAAATAAATACTCATTTGTGGATCTCATTACTTCCGGGTTCAGCAACACTGCCTTTGTGGCAGGTATATCCTGGGAAATTTTCATACCCCTTGGTTTCAAGTGTGGTCCTGAAAATTCTTTGTTCGAAGGGCTATTCACCCCTTTCTCTTAGATTTACGCCTTCAAGCTAAAGAGAATTGGGACACCCCTACCCCTCGTTTTGCTCGTGCACAAAGGGGAAGGGCTAAGGGGTAGAATTGGGATTGGGCCCAATTTAATCACTGAATATTTACAGCGTTTTTTAACCTTGTTCATTTTCTAAAGCATTTCTTTCCCCTTGGTTTGGTTTATGTTAACACTGCAAATAGTGCTCAGATCTGCGCTAAAACAATCAGTCTGAGATGATCCACGGAAATACTGGTTACAAAAAAACCCCAGCATTGGCAGATTCTCAGTGAGGTCTTTATCACTACAATGATCACGTTCCAGAACAAACTGGAAAATCAACTCAAAACAGGGACCATGTCAGAGAAAAAGGGGATTTATATTTTGCCTAAACATTTAATGTTGCAAAGTGAATCAAACCAAAAAGAAAAGCAACATTAACGATTTAGTCGTAGCTTGGGAAAAAGGGCAATAAAAACATACATTGGTTTTTAAACCTGCACACTCTTAAAAAAAAAAAAAAAAAAAAAAAAGCTGTAGATCCAAAAATTAAAACTAAACCAATACAGTAATTGGGGCAAAACCTGAGGGAAAATCTAGGCTCAGTCTGGGAACCAGTTTTTCCCTGTGCTGAATAAATAAACTTTGTATTGACATTGACAACATCCTGCTATTAGACAATAGAGGGGGCTAGTATTTTAAGAAAGATGAATGTCATAACACACACTCACACTTCTTATTAAGGCAACACATACCTATTTCTGTAATCTTTACATTTTAGAGAGCAGGCTCATTCCAATCACTTGCATAACTTATACAGCAAAGTTTAACACAAGGTTAGTTTGTTCCTTCCCCCAACTAGGAGCAATAGTAATATTGATTCTTGCCTTCACATAAAAATCAACCCCATGTTTAGAAGATCACATGAAAAAGCAGATGACTAACAAAGAACTCATTCACAGTTGCTTCAGATTATTTACTATGTAAAAAAAATAAATAAAAAAACAAGACAACCAAGGTCATGTTGCTTTTTTTTTTTACACCATTTAAAGTGCCTACAAACTATTACTCATCTTGAGGAGGATTTAAAGACTGCTCTAGCTTGAAAAGAACTGCAAACAACGGGACACAAGATATGCAAGATAAGTGAATCTTTGCTGGACCTGAAGACCATAATCCAACAGCATAGTGCTTTCACGTAGTAATAATTTCTCATCTGTAGATATACAATGTGTCAGTATGCCGGGCTGTGGCTGGTAAAACCTCTATGACTCTCTTTCACTACAGTATTAAAAGGTCTGTGTGTGGTGAATTTTTCTACCACTTGTCATACAACCCTTGATGTAATTAACACACTACAAAAATTACTATATAGAACTGTCATTAACGCATAACATTTTTCAAACTGGGAGATACCTAAAGTTTTCTACGCAAGCAACTTATGTCAGAAAGCATCTCATCTATCAGATATTCTGCCAAATCAACTCTCAAAAGAATGTCTGTCTGAGTCATCAGTCTAACCTGATCTCATGACGTGGTTTTAAAGTGGATTTGTACGCATAGAAGAACGTAAATGGCAAAAAAGGAAAATAAAATGAAGGTGTATTGTCTTCTCATCTGGCAGACCATACGGTATGCAGTATTTCTTTATTCACGTCATTTATAACATACAAAGTCCTGGGAATAACATTTTGTGAGTTATTGACATTTCTTTATTGTTTTGCAAGGTAATTTGCTTTGAGATGGCTTGCTGAATTCTATTCAGCTAATAAAAAAAAATAATAAAAAAAAACTGTTTAACGGCATCCTTTTTGTAACATGTACACTTATGACTGCATGTGTGAACATCTTAATCATTGCAGATCTCCTCAAATGTCTCATACATTTTATATATATATATATATATATATATACACAGCATATGTATGTATATATCGCCCAGTAAAAATGAACACATAATTTTTTTCGTAACCTGGTAACAAGTACAGCGAAAAGATTGCAATATCAAATTATAAGGCTAAAAGAAAACATCTGTTTCTAAAGTATTGGAAGCAGACAATTACATGTGTATAAAATTAAGAAAATATAGGAATAAAAAAAAAATTAAATAAAAAATAATCAGTTTGGCAAGCCGTTTTTATAAAAAATAATTTAGAATTGCAATAAAATACCAGCACAATTTCCATACTGCTCTTTCATTTCCATAAAGTCTTGAATTTTGCTAATAATACATTTAATAACATTTTTCAAATGTTAAAATTCTAGATTCAGACATTATTTTGCCACATTATTTAAAATGTGTCTAAGAAATAGCTATTAGCTTTTTTTTTGGTGGGGCCGGTGAAAATCTTGCCATGGCACGTAAAAATCTAGTGAGTGAGTGAGTGAGTGAGAGAGAGATATATTAGTCCCCCACCCCCCTTATATTTTTCCCTTTAAAACTAAAAAAAATAAAATAAAACCAGAAATATTAGCACTCTTATCTTTTGACATGATAAAAATACATAAAGAATACAAAAAGTACATTTGTTCTACATATGCCAAAATTCAATAATTCAATATATCATCAGTTATGGGGAAAGTTCAATTGGAAAGTAATGCATTACAATATTGAGTTACCCCAAAAAACAAGAAGTTGTGTTACTCAGTTACTTTTTATGGCAAGTAAGGCATTATGTTACTTTTGAGTAGGGCCAGAAGGAATCTGCGGACATTGTTTGCTATTTCTGTGGAGAAATAGCAAACAAAACAAAAAAATCTGTGGATTTATGCAGAATTATTTTGTGTGTTTATAACTAAAAATTTTAGTAATTAAATTAATTAATTTTCTTTTCGGCTTAGTACCTTTATTAATCTGGAGTCACCAAAGCGGAATGAACTGCCAACTTATCCAGCATATGCTTTTATGCAGCGGATGCCCTTCCAGCTGCAACCCATCACTGGGAAACATTCAAACACACTCATTCATACACATACACTATGGCCAATTTTGTCACATTTACCGAACGTATTTGGACAGAACACGGGGAGAACATGCAAAATCTAAACAGAAATGCCAACTGACCCAGCTGAGGCTCGAACCAGCGATCTTCCTATTTTGAGGCGAACGTATGTCACCGACACAGACATTGAAATGTTAAATTTTACATTGTTGAAAAAGAAATTTATATTAAAAATTTATATTTTATTGAGTGTATATGCACACTCATTCACACATACTGTACACCACGGGCAACTTAGCCTACCCAATTCACCTATACCACATTTTTGGACTTGTGGGGGAAACTGGAGCACCCGGAGGAAACACGAGGAGAACATGCAAACTCCACCAAGAAACACCAACCAACCCAACCAAGGCTCGAACCAGCAACCTTCTTGCTGCGAGGCGAACTGCGCCCCCATGCAGATCTAAAAAAACTTAATATATGAAATAAAAAATAATACCTTTTAAACTTTAATCTTTACAAAGCAAATCCAATTAGATCCACTTATTTGTTAAACAAAGCAGGTTTCTCATATATCTACTAAAAGACTGAAAATATTACATTTATACACTGTACTGTAAATAAATCATATGAACATTTTCGTATCAGTCAATAAAAATACTGACATTTAAAAACTGAATAAATATAAATTTCACACATTTACACAAGTAAATTAATGGACTCAATGATGAGCTAAAAATCTGCAGATTTTTGCGCAAGCATATTCCATGTGGGCCTACTTTTAAGTAACTTTTGCCCTTTCAATTTGGTTAAAAAAAAAAAAAAAAAACACAACAACAACAACAACAACAACAAAAATATGTATGTAGGCCCTGCCCTGTCTTAATTTCTGTTCTCTCATTGTATTTGGGATTCAAGGCGACTACGTTCATATTAAATAAGCAATTTATTTTTTTTAAAGTGAACCAAGATAAAAACCAAGTTAGATATTACTACTTAATTAAAAGCAGTTCTTTGCTAGTTACTTAGAAAAGTAATATTATTACATAACTCATGTTACTTGTAATGCGTTACCCCCAACACTGGGGGTGCATGTATAATTATAAAGGTAACACTTTACAATAAGGTTCATTAGTTAATGCATTTACTAACATGAACAACACATGTACAGCATTTATTAATCATAATTGAACATTTACTAATGCATTATTAACATCCAAGTCCATGCTTGTTAACATTAGTTAATGCACCATGAGTTAACATGCACTAACAATGAACTACTGTATTTTCATTAACTAATGTTAACTAACATGAACAAATACAGTAGTAAATGTGTTGTTCATTGTTTGTTCATGTTAGTAAATGCATTAGTTAACATTAACTAATGAACTTTATTGTAAAGTGTGACCATTATAACCATGCACAATATTTATATTTTGAAGGACCTCATAATATCGTGAATATTCATTTTATAAACTTTTAGAGTACTTCACATTTGATACTTTTCACATATTAACATTTTAATATGTGTTCATTACAGCACAAAAGGCTTGGAGATTTAACTGCTTAGCTTAATATTTCAAACATTAATATTTTTCACAAGCTAATCTGGCCTGCTAAACTATTGATTGAAAATGATGACTATTTATAGGGCTATTGTATAATGTGTATTGTACATTATGCAATACGGCTCCAATAGTTAACAGTAATTGAACTAAGCTCACAATGAAAATTGACAAATGTATGTAAAACTTAATAATTATTAATATTAAAATGAGTTTTAGCATTTTAGTTCAGATGCTCCCATAGAAAAGGAATTACTAGGCACCAGAAAGAAGTAAATGCACAGTAACTACAGTATAATGACAGTATTTGCAAGGAGACAAGAAGGTATTGAGGAGTGCAATTTTCAGGATAAAAGCTTCCCACTGTTTCTGGACAGAGGGCCTCCGTTCCCCATGTCACAAGTTTTAAAGATGCCAACGAGGGGATTCTCTACCTAAAATATTCACACTGATACTGTAATTCATGTTGGCAAACAGAAAGTATTCATAAAAGTAGCTGCAAGCAAGTACGTCATAAGCAAAATGACAACCTATCCAAGCATTTTAGTAAGCATAACAGTAGAATAAAATGCTTATTTGCTTCTGCAGTTAGGGCTGGGCGATATGGCAAAAAAAAAAAAAAAATCTATTTTTTTTCATAAAGTTTGACCAATTCATGATTGCGATTTTTTTTTTTATTGTGTAACTAGTCAACTTAAAACATTACAACAATATGACTTCAGTAAAATTCTCTTTATAAGCAACAAGTACTTTGTACTTTTTAATGACCATGCCATATATAAATTGGTGAACAAGGTGTAAATAAAATGCAAAACAATTTCACAAGTTAAATATCGTTGCAAAAAATAAATTATATATATATATATATATATATATATATATATATATATATATATATATATATATAAAGCTAAATGACATCATGGGTTGGATACTTTTACTTTTCACAGCTTTTACCGCTCATCTCTGCTCGTGTTCAAACCAAACTAAGATCAGCACGGTTCGAACTAAAGCACCCTTTCCACTGCACACAAAAAACGACAAGCGACAGACTGGAAGTCATTCATTTCCAATGGAGAGCAGTCCGGGAGCTGCATGGAGTTCCGATCATCTTCGTATGCGGAAAATTTGGATCCGTTGAAATATTTGAACTCCTGCGACTCCGTATGCGACCTGCCGACTGGATATGATGTATTCCAGTGTTGTCCAAACAGATTCGTGCGCGAGATGAAATAGGAGTTTGTTTTTTGTTTCGTTTTTTTATTATAAAAAGTCTATTAAAAAAAAATAAAAAAAATCTGTTCATAAATGGAAGAAAGTAATAAAAATAAAAATTTGGTTGTGTCCAAATGTTGTATGCAGTGGAAAGGCGGCTTAAGTGCGGTTGCGGTTTTTCACATGGCAGGTTTTTACATCCTTCATACATGTTGAGAGATCAAGATTATCGACTTGATAAGGGAATATGTCTTGATAATCCACACAGGTTCTAGCTCTCAGATGCATGCCCACAACTTCATGCATTGGGTTAAATTAGGCTGTCCAGTCTCCATGTTCAGTCCGTCACTACCATGATTGAAACCCAGACAGGCAGTCAGGCAGAGTAATACAGAGAGTCGACCAAAGCGCATTGGTGCAATTATAAAGCATCTAATATTTTTATTAAAAAAATAAATAAATAATAATAATAATAAATCGCGATACCTCGATTTAATATAAAATTAAATCTTAACCGTAAATTCTAAAAATCTGAAAAAAATAAATAAAATGACACACAGCCCTATCTGCAGTTATTTAATATTATTCAATCACATTTATTGACAGATTAATAGGTTATTCATATAGCACACTGTATACAGAACGGTAATTCAAAGTGCTTTACATAAACAAGATTAAAAGAAACAAAAAACAAGTACAAGAAATAAAAACAACAAAGAATAAAACGGATTAAAAATGTGTTTAAACAGGTTTTAAGGAAAGGACAAAAGGGGATCCTTGGATGAAGCACAGGGCACATTCAATAAAGGCACATTTAAACAGATGCATTTTAAGTCTTGATTTGAATGTGCCCACTATTGGAGCACATCCGATTACATCTGGAAGCTGACTCCAGCAGTGGGTGGTGTAGCTAAAGGCAGATGCACCCTACTTTTGACTGACGCCAAATGGAAATTTGACACCAAGTGGATGAACTAGGTATTGTATCCCTGGTTTAAAACGCATGCAAGAGCGGGTTGCCAGATTGACGACACCAACAAAGGCTGATTTAAATAGTGTTATAAATAAAAGCAACGGCACGCAACAAAGAATATTTTCCATAATAAAAAAAGAGTTTGTCCTAACCAACAGCTAAAATTTATAATTTAGAAACTGCTTCTATTTCTTGCACCTGAACAACTGAAAATGGACAATGATCATCTCGGGTACACCTCATGTGCTTTATTCAGTGTTAAATGCTAATAATGAGTTTGAATGCCATTTTACATGATATTTATTGCTATACTACTACAAGCAGAAACAGATCTTAATAATAAAATAAACCATTTGAAATTGGGATTCAGCAGGTACATTTAATTATGTTAGAGATTTAATATGCATTTCGTTGGAGTGCAGTAAGAGCACATTCTGTATATTCTGTGCTTCTGAATGGCTGCATTTAAATTTCTGCTGTGTTTAGTGTGGTGCAAACAGCCCAATTGCTCTTCACTGCAAATCTCATCACGTAGAGTGTAGTTAGGACATTTGCTAATTAATAACCTCAAGTGGAACTCTGAATCTCATTTCGGAGGCTGCTACTGTCCACCGGAGGCTGGATTTCAGTCACAGATGCATACTTTGAGAACCTTATAACTAAATGAATCAAATACGTGGTTTTCCAACAAGGCAACCCAGGGTACTGAATTATACCTGGCTAAACTGGCATTGGGCAGGTAAATTATGATACGTAATGCCCATGTTCAAAGCAGAATATCTAGCTCAGGGGTGTCAAGCTCAGTTCCAAAAGGGCCGAAGCCCTGCACAGTTTAGTTCCAACCCTGCTTCAACACACTTACCTGTAGGTTTCAAACAAGCCTGAAGGACTCAATTAGTTTGATCAGGTGTGTTTAATTAGGGTTGGAACTAAACTGTGCAGAGCTGCGGCCCTTTTGGAACCGAGTTTGACACCTGTGATCTAGCTTATGCATGCTTCTTAAATAATTTATGCTTTAAAATGTATTTTGAATGTAACTCGGAGCCAGTGTAAAGACCTGTGGACAGGTGTGATATGTTCTGGTCAGAAACCTGACAACAGTGTTCTGGTTAAGCTGCAATTGTCTGAGTGTATTTTTGTGAAGGCCAGTGAAGAGTCCATAACAGTAATTTACCCTGCTGGTGATAAAAGCATGAACAAGTTTCTCTTAGACCTCACTGCTTTAATTAGGAACACTAAACGATCTGACTCCATTGTTGGCTTATTTTTGTTGTCTATTGCCAAGATATGGATACATCTTGAGAACCTCAGCTTTGTTCACTAGCTTTCAGTTTTGTCTTGGTTTAACTGAAGTTGGCACATACAGCTTTCATCCATGCATTGGCAGAAGGCATCAATGGGGTTGTAGGCATTAGGTGGTGATGCTATACACTAAAATAGCTGTGGTAAGAACAAAGTCTCTCTCATTATTTAGCTCAGTTGGAGTATATAAAATGTTTAACTGAAGAGGTGCCAGAATTGAACCTTGTGGAATACGTCATCTCACCTATACTGACATAGTATCTTGGGGAGTGTGACAAAACAGACATTTGTCATCTGTACAATCTCTTCCAATATTTTACCATCGATTCCCTTGAAATCAGACAGAACTCAGTTTAAAACTCTTGTTTCTTTAACAAAATAGTTAACAGAGTTAAATAAATTAATCGTGTTGGGTTCGGATTGTAAGGTCCAGCCAGTTAGTTCAATCCCGGTGTCTACTGGTGGATAAAGGTTCACTGCATGTTCGGTCTTTCCAGTGCACAATGTTGATTTACTTTAAATTGAACTCATATCTAACTAATTTTAGTGTGAGGTGGTTTAGAATATGAATATATTTATCTGACTCCAATTATAAAAGATTGATAAGATTTAGTTTCTTTTATTTAATATTACTTTAGATTATGATTGAATATTCTCTTCGGTTCGTTATTGTATTTTATTTTCGTTCATTCGGATTCCTATAACATCCTGAGTCTTGTACTGGCTGAGTATACAATCTCTTAAGCACAAGCATGTCAGTCTTGGTCAACAAACAGTGCCGATTAACCGCTATCCTAAAAAGGCAGAACCCTACTTACTCAGATATGGATTTTTTTGTGCGCTCCCTATAGATCTGCTTTCTACTGAATCAAACAAAGCCATTTAGTCATACTATGGTCATTACTATAGAATTAAGCAGACCAATTTACTTAAACTATTAATAACTTTAATCACTATACGATTCAAATAGTATTATAAGTTTACAGATGAAGGTCTATCCCCTTAGATAGCCTTTTACAGTCCAAGTGTACATGAATTAAAGCCAATGTGTTAGTTGAGCTCTAAGAACATCGTATAGCATGCCACATTGCTCCGTCTATAGTGTTTTAGTCCATTACTAACATGTACCAGGGCTTGTGGTGTTATGGACTTAACGTAATCTACTAGAGATAATAACACAAACTCTGTTTAAATAATTTAAAACAGAATTTATTAGTCAGGTAAACATGTAATATGCCAATTCATTTAGTCAATTGATAAACGATCAATATAAGACATCAAATTCTCAAAGAAAAATCCAAAATTAAAAGATGCATACCCGACTTTAAAATATACATAGCGTGGAGCTCTAATGCTTCACGGTATGGGCTGATCTAATAACAGAATCGTGCCGAACAATTAGAAACTTTACCACAAGTAGAAAATCCAAGAATCTCCTTGAGGAAAGGGGTGTGTTGAATAACAAAAGGTATTTGCATTTATTGTAATAGTTTCTGCCTATAGGAAAGGCACAAACCGCTCAGAGTGGTTCAAAATATACATCTATTGTTTTAATTGTCTATTTCTGAGGGAATGAGACCATTGTATCAGTCGCACTGAGGCATTTCAAATAATATCAAACATGATAGATGGTCACTTGGATAAATATTGAACATTCGTATTTTGAAATGACCATTCTGTATGAGTTGGGTGAAAAGGGTCTGAGTGACCAGGGGGTTTCGGGGGATGTTTCATATGTAAATGAAGGAAAGGAGGGGAGCTGGTTTTCTCAAATTCCAACTTGCTGTGTTGTGAAGCCAATTGTCTCTGTGTTTTCAGCTCATGTTTGAATTTTTAAAAGACATCAAAATATTTGTGGTATCTCAAGTCTTACAGGATCTTTTGCCGGAACGCGTCAACATGGTACAATCACCAAGTATGTAGTACAGGATACGTTAAAACGTAAACGCGCCTTTCCCTTCAGACACTTCAGAGCACAGGGGATCACAGGACTGATCATGATACAAAGATAACAACAGATGGAGATTCGGCTTTGGGGAATAAAGGGTTAAAGTTTGTTATCACAACAATATCACAGTACAGCCAACCTAGTGCTGTGTTTGTTACTGTCATTTTTCTGAACTTTGATCCAATAATCTACGTTGCAGTGTGGGATTCGCCAGCCGTTTGCTATTAAAGGAAGAAGCAGCAGAGGCTTTTATTTATGGGACATTGTCAGACTTGGACAGGGACAGTTACAGTTCATGTGGACCAGTTTCTTCTTCCTCCAGATCATAACATGCAAGTGTAATTAAAATTGTTGCCTCGCTCTCTGTAGTCTGCAAAATATGCATTTAATTGTGTGTTTTAACTTGCAATCGGTCCATGTATAATCAATTATCTATTATAGATCAGTGCTTGTACTGTATCTCAGGTTAAATCTTTATGGGGCTATTTACATATTGCGTACAAAAAGCTGAAAATGCAACGTGTGCTTCTTCCTTTACCGGTTTAAATGCAGTTCTAAACTCACAATCCTCTGCCATTTGTCTTTGCTATAGCCACCATCAGCTGTTCCTACACACACATGGCATGGTCAATTTTTAAAATAGTTAAACTTTTGCCACTGTGTGGATTAAAACTGAATGAGTGTCGTTGTTGTTACTTGGGGTTAGACTTAAGAGTAGAGTAATATGCTGATGTTAACTGCATTGCTTAATTGCATTCCTGCATTGGGCTCACACATATTCTCTGTGCTCTGACTCCTTCATAGGCCTGCTGGGCGTTTCTCTGTCTCTCACTGAACCCAGTCGTCCACCCACAACAGACTTGGTCATCTGATCAATCACTGCAGCATAGCCACACGCAAAGAAGGTGTTTAGAAACAAATGAATCACTGAACAAATCATATGGAAGTCGCTGAGATAATCAGATAAAAATAAATGCATTTTATAAGAAAATAAGTGTTTGACTTTCCATGCATATCAGCCTGTTGTGGAAGACCCTCAAAACCAAAATATGACCTTTTATAATGCTTAATAGGGGCTCTTTAAATTATATGAAAGTTAATTTTAATATGCAACAACATTTTATATTATTTTTTATAATATTATGGTTTGACAAAATAAATGCATATGTGGGGCAAAAAAAAATCCTTTCAAAAACATTAACTAAATAAAAGCTTTTAATTAAATTTTTGACTGGTAGAGTACATTAAAATTGGCATCCTGTTGGTTAAAAGCGCAATTCGAAGCGCAAGCAAAGCCATTTGAAAAGCACCAGTTTCGACCCTAATATCAGCTGCCACTGAGTAATGTGAGCCTTGGGTTCTTTTATGATTTATGCCTTGTACAAGAATCTACTCTTTCTGTTATTAGCCCATGACTTCGATACATGTGTCTGCAGCAGCAAAAGGAAAAAAAAAAAAAGACCAAGTACCAAGTGAATTCAAACACAGAATCACTAAAGCAAAAAAGGCACTGAACCTTGTGGCCTATGAACAGTTGGATGGGGAATTAAAGGACTGAGGCAGTTCCCTCTATTACGTGGGGAAATTTTTCCCAAGAGTTGAGAACAATAACGAATACTGTAAACTTCACATTGTATAACCTTAGAGCAATCGTCTGTTCCAATCTGATAAGGACGGTAGCAACAAAGGCTTTTTAAGTTGTCTTAGGAAGGCTTATTACTGTGCCAATAATAATGGATGATTTTGTTTTCCAGCCATTTCCTCATGCCTGTAAAGGCTGTGCTGTCATACAGAGGAGGTGGATTAATAAATGCAGCTGTCATATCAAACATAACAATGAGAATACAATTTTTCTGATTACTACTGTAAAAATAATTACCGCTTACGCAGATAATTAGCCAATAAGTGATTAACATAGCAAAATAAAGCATGTAAAATGCAAATACCTGGGACAGTGCAATTATGTCTTAATTTGTAGTTTGAAGAGATAATGAACAATTATGGATGCAGCAATGATCCAGAAAGAGAGCGAGAGAAAACATCTGTCTGTCACTGACACTTACAGTGGAGGCTGTTTTAACACTTCAGACAAACAACTTAATGCACACGATTCAAGAAAACTTCTTTGGCGTGAAATACTGACATTCCCTTTTTCAGGGCTCAACAGAGATTGTCAAGGTGTGGTGAACGGAATGCAAAAAGTGTAGAAAAAAATGTAAATATAGTATAAAATGATACAAATGGACATCTGAGGTAGGTTCCAACAAACCATTGAAGGCGTTATAATGTAGAATTGAGAAACCCTTGTTATTAGCGACACTGGCAATTTAGTGAACTGCAGCCAGCTGCTTATTGTTTAGAAACTTGCATGTGTAACGCATTATGATAAACTTGAACTGAACTTATTTTAGATCTTTAAAAAAAAAAAAAAAAAAAAGAAAGAAAGAAAGAAAGAAAAGAGTTAGAAGCACTTTTGCGGCTGTTTGTCCACATAATAAACATCCAGACGCTGCTGAGAGTGTGGTTTAGATTAATACAAGGGGTGTCCATGTAAAGGGACGGCCTTCTAAACACTGGCCACCACAATTTAAATAAATTATGTACATTCAGAATGGTTAATGAAGTGAAAAAAGTGCAGCACCAAGATCAGCCACAAAAAAAAAAATAAAAAAACTGATCATGAAATCGGTTTCATACATGAATTAATTCATTCAGGCCTTTCAGTCAAAAACCATGCACATTTAAAGAGATAGATTAACATGTATAAATTTTCTGTAAAAATCTGAATTATACATTTAACATGTTATCCAAGTATATAAACAAGTTTCCAATTAGTACATTAATATGCAGTATAGGTGTTGTTTTTTTTTAAGTATAAATATAGTAAACAATCATTTTAAGGAAAATAACTACACACTTTTAAAAAGTAATTTACGTATAATAATAGTTTGTATATGGGCTACATTGTATAAGTGACTATAAACTGTAAAGATTTGGCTGTGTGAGATGACAGATTGAATTAAACCAATTGTCTTCACATGATTTAATTGGCAGTATACGGTAGAATGACCGAGCTGTATCTGCAATATATCTGAAAACGTTATAAGAATGATTTTCACATTTTACACATTTTTTCAGAAAAGCGTAAACAATCACACCCTTTTGATATTTGCACCAAATCATCCCAAGTCCTTCACTTCACTAACTACACAAATAATCTACTGGCTGACTTTGTCATTTTTCATATAAACCACAATAATGAAGTGATTAATACATCACAATTCTTAGACCCCTATGTAAAGGGATAGTTCACCCAAAAGTGAAGAGGAAAAAAAAAATCACCTATGTGGTTCTAAACCTTTAGAAATGTTTTAGTTCAACAATTTTGAACAATATTAGAAATCTGAAACCTTCACTTCAAAAGTATTTGATGTTCCTACTACGGAAGTCAGTGGTTAACTGTTTACAACATTTAAAAAAAAAAATTTTATCTTGTGTATACAGTGGAAAAAAGAAAAAGAAAAACTCAAACCAGTTTGTGACAAGTTACTGGAGACTAAATAAGTGAATATTGAGTTTTGGCTGTGAAGTGTGAACTAAAGCATTTAAAAACATTAACAGAGGTACTTCAATGTCAAATTGAGGTAAAGTTACTGTACTTTGATAAGAAAAATCCCATTAGTTGCCAATGCCCATTTAAAATGTGCAGATAATAGTTTTTTTAACTAAATTAGGAGAAAGTCCAACTGTGCGAGTATAAAACCAACTTTACCACAATAAATATTAAAGGGACAATCCAGACCACGAGAATGTGTCTGTTCCTAAGTGGATTATACATGCATCTACTTTCCCACAGGTGTTCTATTAAACGCTTGTCAATCAAGCAAACAGTATGTATTACCATGTGTGGCAACAAAAACCACGTCATAACAAAGCAGGTATTTACATCATCTACTCTGAGTCACTTTGTAGCTAGTAGTCACAAGTAATAGTTAAAAAAAAAAAAAAATAAATAAATAAATATATATATATAAATATATATATATATATATATATATATATATATATATATATATATATATATATATATATATATATATATATATATAAAATCGTCATCAAGAAAAGAACCAATGAATATAATCTACAGACTGTAACTTCATATAGCTGATAATAATAATAATTATAGCTAAGTTTAAGACTAAACAAATGTTGTTATATTCGCTTGTAAACGTCATTAAACAGATGTCTTGACATGGTGCTTTCCTGTAAGGAGACACTGACATCCAATGAATACCATGATTGTTTTTAAGCAAATTATTTTCCGTGTAGTATTTAGCACACCCTACAAAGTGTAATAAGCCCAGGGTACCTCTGTGAACAACACACAAATGTCACTGAATAAGCAGAACACATTCATACAACAGCACAGAGAAGTGAACGGACTCAACTAACGTACGTTACACGATGTGTTATATACATGAGGGAGAATGAAAATCTTTCTCTACTTACTTATGAAAACCGGACTAAATTTTCCAGGAAAGACGACTATCTCGAACTTTCAAGCGGACTTTTATGTAGTCTCACCTGGTGTAGAAATGATTGCGATCACTTCCGATACACCTGCCAAACCTGTTTACATTGCGCTTAAAGGACCCGTAAAGAAATTAAATCTAAAAGCCTTTCATTACGTTTGATAAGTAACGTTTCTTAATATCATTAAGTAAAGCCGTACACTAAATGGTTCGTCACAATTATAGACCGCTTTTTCCACGGTAAGTTATAAAGCGATTAAACTGCTTGTCAGCATTTTTGATTCAGGCAACATTTGGACACATCAAGGAAAAATGACGTTTGACTTGACTAGGACCCCTAGCGCGCTCTGGTGTACACAGAAGCGCGTTCTGGTGAGCTCATCAACAGTGCAGGTAGCGCGCCTGAAAGCAAACAAGCTGCAGTTTATGAGTGATGTTTCTCACAGACAGTGTATGTCTGTAGAATTATAATACATTTTTAAGAAGTAATGAAATTAACAACGCACATAAAACAGCTTTTTCTGCTTTATCAGCACAGGTGAGAGTTTATAGACAATTTTAAACAACTGATGTCAAACTGCTTTTAGAAATGATAGGAGATTTATAATATTTTATTAAGCATCCCGTCAGAAAAAAAAAACATTTTTGACCGTTTATCTGGACGCATGTATGTGCTTGTATATGCTTTTTTTAATAAAAGCATCTGCAATAAGCTTGATGTAGTTTATTAAACCTCATTTGTATTGTTGCATTATATTGAGCTCAGATTTATAGCCTTCTGGTTTTTCACTTGTACCAAAAAAGTGTATAGATTGGATATTTTACAGTTCTTCAGAACTTAAAAAAAAAAAAAAAAAAAAAAAAAAAAATATATATATATATATATATATATATATATATATATATATACACACACACATACATACATACATACATACATATATATATATATATATATATATATATATATATATATATATATATATATATATATATATATATATATATATATATATATATATATGCATACACTAAGCTTACAATTCAAACATTTGAAATAAATCTGTCCTCAAAATTTAACAGGAATGGTCTCCAAACTTTGAAGGATCTATTATTTGAGCCTTGGGTGCAATATTTGAGTTTTCTAACTTTAAATATATCATGACATTTTCTACCCATTTAGAATGTGTTGGTGGTTTAGTTGACTTCCACTGCAGAAGTTTAAGCCTTCGGACCAACAAAGAAGATAAAGCTAGTGCATTTAATAGACCTGCTGGTAGTGCAAGGTTTTCAGGTGTCACACTAAATATTGCTATTACTGGATCTGGTTGTATCTCCTTTTCACACATACAAGAAAAAGTCTCAAACACAGCAGACCAAAATGGTTCTGGACACGTCCTGAACATGTTGCCCAAGATGGCCTCATCTCTGTGGCACCTAGTTGGATCAATTTCTGGGAATATTCTTCACAATTTACTTTTAGCCATGTATGTACATTTTAGCCATGTATGGAGTATTAGGTTATCATTATAAAAATATAACATTTTAGTAAAGGCAGCTCATCAAATGCAATATATGTATGTGTTATGTTTATTTTTAGCTCGCAAAGTCACTTAGCATATTTATATTAATAAATATTATCAGCACTTAACATTTGCTGATTTTCCAGACACTTTTTCATTTTGTTTCAAAATTTAAAAATGCAGGACTGTTAAATAATAAATTGAGTTGTTTTATATAAATATAATGTGATCCAATCGCTTAAATCAAAATGTTAATAACATCCCTTAATTTAGATTACAAAGTAAGTTACTTATAAATGATTAACTTCAAAATTATGGGAACACAGAGTCTGAATGTTACTCCTTTTCCACACGCAGCATCACATTGCCATTCCTCTGGTGGTCATGTGCTCCCTGACAATATGAAATGATCTAACAATCTGATGTAAACACAGACGGAGAGAAAGTCAGGATAACTGGACTACGCTTTGCCTAAGATGACCCCCAAAAGTTATGACTTCCATAAGGCAGTGGCATAACTTTCTTCTCCTTGCCTCTACTTGGAAACTAAGAGAAAGACATGTAGTTCGCTTCTCCCATCTGGGCTTCATACATCCACCCCCTTAGTTGTCAGTCATCCACACCCAACTATGCGAGAAATGTTACATGCGTCTCATCCACTGCATGGTAGACGGCATTCTAACATTTAACAAACACCTGGCTTCAGCATAAACAGACCTTATGCAGATACTACAGATTTGCTCCTGTTTAGCACAACAGAATTATTGGCCTGATATGTTCAACTGCTTTCCAAAGCTCTTTTGTCACTGCAAAGCACTACTGTTTGATCCCTGACTCTGCAGAGGTTTAAATTAGCGGATTAAAGACTGCAGTTTGGATAACTGGAAAATCTTCCAATTGATTTTGACTCTCGGTATGATCTGGACATGATGATTTGTTACGGCTAATGACCGTAACAAATGTAAGCGATTCGCAGAGGTTGGTTTTGTCATTTTGTTAAGTTACTTAATGTATGGACACTTTAGGGTTTAAGAATATTTGAAATATTGTAGAAATATTTGTAATCTATAAGCATTTCAAGGTTTGGTGTCAGTAAATATTTAAATAGAGTTAAATAGATCAAATGTGACTGCAAAAGCATTCATAATGTTGCAAAATATTTATATTTGCGTGCTGTCTATTTGAATTTATTTTTAAACAAAAAATTTGACAATAAATTGGTAAGACGTTGTGTTTATGATTCCAACAACCAAATCTTTTGTGTGTGATCTGACAGTGTAGAATGGAAGTTCTCCATTTTATCCTTAAGTGTCAAAATGGATGATTTAAACTCTGTCGATAGGGTCTGTCAATGTTGATCCAGAAGTTTTACCATCGTTGCTCATTTGCTGCGTTCTAAACGTGCGGGAGCGAGAAATAAACACATCTACTCCATTAACCGGAAGTCAGACTTTTTATTTCTGATTGAATAAACACATTGAAAGTCTTGGTAAGCAGAAGAGACCAACTTTATTTTTGTAACCTAATTATTCTACATTATTTTAAAGGAATGTTGATTTTTAGCACAAAATTTTAAGCACAAAACACAACAAAGAATATGTTTTCTTTAAAAAAATAACATGCAACGCATTTTCAGTGCTAAGTTATCTTCATTTCACAGATAAGATTGTTCTTATTATTGCTACTCTTTATAGGACTTTGAATGTTTGCCAAACTCTTAATGAGCTCTATGCACAGCTAGTGTTTGTCAGCTAAGTATAAATGTCCGGTGAAAGCTCAATGTGTCTATTTTCTATTTCATAAGGTTCCTTTTACAGCATCAATGTTGTAATGTAATTAAAATACATTCAGTTAATTAGATTTAAGCGTTCATTTAGTTGTTCAAGCTTAAAATGAGATGAAAGACTGTGTAACCGCTAGCACCGTCAGTACCAGCAGACTAGCGCAAAACTCTATTGAAAAGACTGTGATAAAATAAACTGTCATATTTTAAAGACATGGCATGGGGAAATGGAATTTAATGCAGTCTGTCTTGTCCAGTCTGAGACCCATTTAATATCATATATCTATCAGGCAGTGAAAAACACAGATTTTGAAGAAATCAGACCTTAAACATGGCAGTTTTAAAATGGAAAGAGTTCACCGGAAGCAAACACTGCATTTAGTAACATTCTAAATGAATCTTCCTACATTACTTACAGTAACAAAATACATATAGAAATTTTTCATTGACCAACTTTGTTTTACAAATTTAGAGTAAAAACCTTTAAACTGACAAGTCTTAACTGTTAATAATTTTTATTTAGTTCTGATTGTATGATCTGCAGACTAATATGTTTGATGTAACATTTTCAGAACGTTCTTGACACATTTGTGTCTTAACAAAGCATATTTAGCCAAACAGTCTGGTAGAATTAATGCCAGGGTGTTGTTTATAATCTCAGTGATGGCCAGAAATATGTTTTCTTCTATAATCTTATATACATTCTTATGGACACAAGCTTGAAGAGCTTCCATTGGCAGATACATTGCTGCTTTGAACTTAGATCATGTGCTCAACAAAGGTCTGGTAATCAGCTTATGGAGTTCTTTGAATGCTTCATGTCACTATTCTGGGAACATTTTTCCAGCAAATTACCAACTGAAGTGGGAAAGGGGAACATTAAGCCAGTGTGGCATTTTGTGGAACACCTATCCAGACAACTTGAAATTAAGCCCCTCAGTGATGTTTTTGACTTCTGTTGGAGCTGGCTCAAAGAACCTGACGAAGCACAAAATGTCTTTAGCCAAACCTTATAGAATAATAGCTATATTTTTGGTCATTTTTGTACATTTATACTTGACATTTTACAGTAAGAGGAAGATTTTACAATGCATTTCTTTTAGATTAACCTGCAAATAAAATGCATATCAATAAAATATTATAATCCTTGATAATAAATGGAAAAATATTAAAGTGGTGTTGCTCAGTTACTCGTGTCACGATCATTGCATGCAGTTAGGGCTGACGTGGAGGTATGAGTCACCAGATTTTGAACGGTTCATTTATAATAATCAGGTCAGATTTGGCCAGTTTTGTTTATGATCTTTGGGTTTAAATGACCACTTTGTGCAAGTCTGTGTCACTTTACATTACCACTAATGGCTACGTGGAACCATATGGCTATGAAAAAAATCCAGCTACTGTGTGTATAACCTTTTATTTGCTTCTCTACATTATTAAATTACACAAATACCTAAATCTTTGACTTTTGATGGTCAGCTTCAATCATTATGGTAAATGTATCATCTGCTTCTTTGTACTCTTACTCTTACTTGGCGGCTGCCCAAAATTATAGTCAGACCAGCTAAACCACAGTGCTGGCATCAGGTAACTAGTGGGAGTTCCTAAACAAGAGAAACAGATACACAGGCATTACCTCAGCAGACTGATATAATTACATGAAGTATGGCTGAACCAAACAGCAGCAAGTTTATGCAGTAAACTAGTTATGGATGCTAGTACTGAAGCTCTTGGTAAAACAAGGCTTCTCTTCATCTACTCTAGTGATTCTGACTTTATTAATTAGACTATAACATTTTGATAGTAATATGTTTTTGTGAGCTTCCTCATGCTTAGCCTCATCTCAGCAAATGATTATTTTTTTGCTGTTTCTCATTTCTTCATTCAGTCATTCGTTCGTTCGTTCGTTCATTCGTTTGTTCATTCATTTGAATGTTTGTTCTAAAGCTTGTGTCACTAACATGACTGGACAAATCTAGATAACTTTGTAATGCAGGTAGATACGAATGTTGATTTTCTTAGTTGAAGTTTGTGATTTGTCTATAATTTTATTTAGTTCTGAAAGTAGCATATGTACTACTGGATATCTGTTGAGACCCAATAAATATCTATTCATTCATTTTCCTTCAGCTTAGTCCCTTATTTGTCATAGGTCGCCACAGCAGAATGAATTCTGCACTATTCCGGCACGTTTTACACAGTGGATGCCCTTCCAACTGCAACCCAGTACTGGGAACCACCCTGTCATTCACATTGTTGGGGAAATCAGAGGACCAGGAGGAAATCCAAGTAAACACGGGGAGAACATACAAACTCCACACAGAATTGCCAACTGGCCCAGCCGGGACTCAAACCAGCAGTGCTTCTGAGCCAACAAACCACCAACAAATAAACATAGGTGAGTAAAACTTTGCAGCTCATTGCCACTCAATTAGCTTTGTCCTTCAGAACTAACAAACATCTTTTGACATGCGTTCAGAAAAATGACACATCAGTATACATCAACCTTTGAGCAGAAATATTTAAAAGCTTGCCCCATGGGTGTTTGTGATACTTGCCTGACAGCCACAAGCATCGGGGGCTTTTTACCCCATCCATCTTGCTCACAGGGCTGTGTTTGGTCCTTGTATATTGTACCAATGTTCCTTGTACTGTATATTGTTTAGTACCATTATTCCAACATAATCAACTGTAACATAACATATTGGTGTTTATGACATCGACACCTTTTTCCTAATTGTTTGTTTTCTCTCTGGAGACAAAAACCCACAGAGATGTGCAGTTGGCTCAGTGGTTTCTTCTTTCAGGTTGTGAACTGTTTCTTGTTGGTTGCTTGTCCCTTGGAGGGCATTTTCAATGTAAATGCCCGTAGAGCTGATTAAAGGGGAAATCCACAAAGACCTCCCTCAAGGCATCGCAACTTGGATTTGCAAGCCTTGCAGAGGCGTCACTTGAGCTCTTAGAATCATTTAAGTTTTGAAGATGGCCTTCCTGACTGTGTTTAACTCTGTCAAGAAGGTAGTGGACCTACGAGCAGGGTATCATGCCTAGATTTCAGACCAGCAGACTTTCACATTTTCTTGAGATTTCAGGCCATCTATGTGTCCATAATGCAGTTCCCCAATCCTCATCAGAGATCGGGTGGACTTGCAAATGCCTAATTATGTCTATTTATCAGCACTCAAACTAGGTACTTGTGACATACTGCCTTCAGGTGAGTCTTTTTACATAGTTAGTACTCCATATATAGTGGGACTAAGCCGAAAAGAAAATAAATAAATGAATGAATTTTTGGGTGTTTGGGCCTTTTAAGAGTGACCCCTAGTGTTGTTCAGCACAATGTGCCTGATCCTCCATCAGGATTAGAGGGTCACTAAAGTAACCTAAATGTTCGTATTTAATATTTAGCTATTTCAAGAAGAAGAATTACAAGAAGATGTCTAGATGAAAATAAAATATGTAATTATTAGCTAGCTGAATACATACATATACATTTGAAGTCAGAATTATTAGCCCCCTATTTATTTTTCCCCCAATTTCTGTTTAACGGAGAGAAGATTTTTTTCAACACATTTCTAAACATAATAGTTTTAATAACTCATCTCTAATAACTGATTTATTTTTTCTTTGCCATGATGAAAGTAAATAATATTTTACTAGATACTTTTCAAGACACTTCTATACAGCTTAAAGTGACATTTAAAAGCTTAACTAAGGTTATTAGGTTATAGGCAGGTTAGGGTAATTAGGCAAGTTATTGTATAATGATGGTTTGTTCTGTAGACTATCGAAAAAATATATAGCTTATAGGGGCTAATAATATTGACCTTAAAATGATTTTTTTTAAAGTAAAAAGTGCTTTTATTCTAGCTAAAATAAAACAAAAAACACTTCTGCAGAAGAAAAAATATTATCAGACATACTGTGAAAATTTCCTTGCTCTGTTAAACATTATTTGGGAAATATTTAGTACAGAAACAAAAAATCAAAGGGGGCTAATAATTCTGACTTTAATTGTATGTATATAAAATACTAAACTTTAAGTGAGATTTGACTGCAGATAAATCTAATGACTGAAATGATGCACTTCCTCGGCTTAATAGGCACTAATAGAATTTACCAACTAACCTCTTACATTCTGTTTTTCTCTTTTTCTTTCTTTTTTTAGGTAGAATGCCAATCCAAACATTATTTCAGAAGGTTGTCACTTAAATGTGCTGTTTTGACATCAGCTAAGAGCAGGGTACCGCTTTCCCACAACCTAAATTGTGTCTCAAACCTTCAAAGGATGGATTTACAGCCAAAACAGAGTGGGAAACTATGAAAAGCAGCAATGCCATAGCATTCAAATACATACGTCAACACCTTTTAAATATTATATAACAAACGTTTATTTAAAGATCATATGTTTCATATATACTGTATATATTTACAATATTTACAAACTGAGCTCTAACTTAGATGTTTATACATTTGACAATAGCAATATTTAATAGCTTGAATGTATAAATATATAACATAGGACATTCAATATTAGCAAAATGCTATTAATTTCTTTCACAGAATAAACTCCAACCAGTAGCGTTCATCTCTGCCAAGACATGTCTTGTAAAGACAAAAAAGGCAAGAAAATATCATGCAATTCATAATTCAATCAAAGGATTTAGCTCTGGCTTTGAGGAATGTGACTTTGAGGTTGTCAGGAATATTGGACCAAAGGCTGCATTCAGCCAGTAAACACCTTTGAACATCTGCAAAACAACGAAGTTATTTCCTAACCAGAAACTACTGGACACACAACCTGTGAAGGCAAAATCAACCTATATAACGTATATGCAGTCGAATGTGACACCCAGAGTTGATCGTTTGGCAGCAGGACATTTTTATCAGTTTGTTTTTGTTTTCTTCATTTTCACCATGATCATAGCCAGTAAACGTGATTCTAACATCAGTTTTGTCAACCCACAAGGCTGTCAAGCAGTATGTGAGAAGAGAAAGGTCAAAAGACGAGTTCCATTTCATTGCAAAAAATAGCTTTTTTTCACATGATAAATATGATTGTTCAGAAATAATTTCATTTCCCTGTTTTTCTCCAAGGCACTTTTCTTGGTTCTCTTTATTTCTTCAGGTCTGTTGAAATCTGTAAAAGAAAACCAACAAATCAATTACTAGGCTGTAGAAATTGATTATAAATAAACAAAATAACACCAAGCTTTTGATAAAGGAAGAAAAAAACCATGGGGTACTGATAAAATACATTAAATACATAAAAAAATATTAGAACTAAACATGTATGCAAATATTTACGTGGAAAAGGGTTACTGATATAAAATAACAATATTAATAAGACATTATTATTAGTATCTCATATTTATGCATGTATTTGAAAAAACAAACGATTAAAAGTATAAATTATTGTAGTTTACAGAGCATTTATTATTGCAGGTTCTTGCTATAATTAGTCTATTTAAGGAAGAGGATGAAAAGTTCTAAATTAAACCTCATGATTATATAGTTTCTGCTCCTCAAAAGCACAATTGTGTGCATACTGTACAAAGCCACACAGTAGAAGAAACTGTGCACACAGATGGTGAAAGACTGAAGGTTTAAGGTTACACTGGGAGCTATAACAGTGTTAGTATATAAAGGGCTATTGTCTGTAAGTGTGGCTCTTCACTTCAAATAGTTAACATGCCATTTACAGTCAATTAAGAACATAATCCACCATCATAATCATATATTGGACCTTCTAGGGCTGAAGTGACTGTTTTTCTTATTATCTTGTGTTTATTACATTTAGACATTTTCAACTTTGTGGGTAGATCACAAGTTTAAAAAAGAAAAAAAAAGTAAAATTTGAACTTTGAGTAACCAAAACCGCAAATATGTGGAAAAACCACCATCTATTACCTATAATTTGATTTGTTTCTTATGAAGATCTTGATGAAACCTTGTTTTTACTGATTATTATAGTGCTTTTTTGTTCTTATTTCAATGAACTACGACTGTTTACAAGTTAAGACATTTGAGTTGTTTAGTTTAAATAATCCATTTGTCTATTTCTATCAGCCAGTTCACCTGGAGCTCTTCATAGACAACTAGTGATCCAGAAATTCCATTTCAAATAAAATGCGAACACCTTTTCATTTAAACAGAAGAAATAAAAGCTAGTCTTAGTACTCTGTTATATAAGAAAGTTCAAAAGACAGTTTGATGTAGTATTTCTTTAGTATAGTTAAGTTAAACTATATATATATATATATATATATATATATATATATATATATATATATATATATATATATATGTATATATGTGTGTGTGTGTAAGCAGAAACTGTTTATCAAGTTATTTTTTAGCATGTGGTTGCAAGAATGGATGATTGTGTCCTTAAAAAATAAACCTGTTTACTTCAAATGTGTGCATATTTTTACAAGCATTTTAGCACTAATATGTCACACTCACATGGCGGAAGGTAGTCTACCATTAAATGTGTGTAGGTATAATGTTAAACATTCACCTGTGTCATCTATCCCTCTGTGCACCGCTGACTCCCTGCTAGTCTTGTAAGAAGGCGGGCACATCTTTTATAATCTAAGGAGAAAAAAGTTAAACACATTTAATTTGGCATTCTTCAACAGCTTTAGCATCATTACACGACAAATAGTTCCGTACCAACGATTTTATCAATACGTCACACTTATAGCTTCTGGAGTCATGCTAATGGTATTCGGTGAGGTGGCACTTACAGGCAGGTATTGTGCAGTCCCTGGTATTATTATAGAGTTTATAAAAGAGTTTGCTGCATTTGGGGCTGAAATAAAGCGGCCCTGGAAATAAACACACACACACACACAAACAGATTTTAAAATAAATTCACAAACATAATGAATAATGTGCATATTAACACTTACCTACCTGTTAAATGTTTTAAAAACTTATCCTTCTGTCGAAGATCTCTCGGAAAGACCTCTGTTAAAACAGGAGAAATTCCTCAGGTTGCAATTTTTTTGGAAATGTAATGCCATATTGGTAGTCCTACAAGTATGGGCCAGTTCTCACAATCTAAACACTTCTGTCAGGCATTGCATGTGATGATGCTTACCAAGAATGCGTTCATGTTGATATGACTTTGTGACTTTATTAACGTCTTTTGTTTCCAGCGAATGCTCGATGACCTGAGGAGGATGCTGTGTGTTTCCCTCACTGTGATGCTCCTGTGTCTGTCTCACTCTCTCCATTAAGAGCTCCAGCAGACTCGTTTCGTCCCTGTCTCTCGGTTTGCAGTAGCCGGTGGTGAGGATCAGCAGTAGGAGCCCTATGAAGACAGGTGGGCGCACTGCACTCATGCTGAAAGGTGGGCAAAGAGAGCCCCTCTGCCCGACGTCCAGTCTTACTGTAGCCCTGCAATAAATCATCATCGTTTCAGTTGCATTGTTGCAATCTTTATTGACACTGATGCTTCTGCTGAGAACTTTTAAGTTAGAGTTAATTAGCTTTACATTTTTAAATGGTTGCTTTTGTAGGTAAAATAAACCATGTGTGCTTTAAATATTAATCTAGGTAACATTGACATTGAGGTAATTGTAAACATTTGACATTTTCACCATTTTAAATACTTATGACAAATGTTACATAAATATTTCAGTTTATACTTTAAAAATGCTGGGTTGTTTGTAAAATACGAACAAACCAACTTGATCAAAGTTGGGTTAAAAAGTTATTTAGCATTTTCAGAATGTATGAAGTTGTAAAAGCTGCATGCATAGTAATAAAAATGATGATCAAAATCTGTTTGGGATTTATTATTACAGAAAAGCTAACTTATTATTTTAAAAACATGTTCTTATTCTGCTAAATCTTAAACCCAATCTATTACGCCCGATTACAGTTGCAACGTGCACTAAATGATGTCAAGATTTTTTTAAAAACAAGTAAATGCCCCTTCAGGCACTGTCCGGTATCTCTAAACAGCATCACCGATCCTCATAAGAATCCAGAGTTTTCTCCACTTTTACGCACGAACTCTCTTGCGCAAAGGCGCTTTGGAAACACGTGTTTGTTTAGGAAAGTAACAAATTACCTGTTTCTCTTCAATGCAGAGTTAAGTCTACACTTGTTCGGCGGCGTTCCCGTGTGTTTATAGATTGATAACGATAACGCAAAGCACATCAAATAGACTCCGTTGGCGTCTCCTCTCCAAAGGTACTTCCACAGGCTCTAGCGCACCATGACACTAGGAGCGCGACTCTCTTTTATATGTTTAAAGGCAGCCCTGGTCATCTGTTGATCGTGTTGTCTCGAAGTGGGTGGAAATTGACGAAAGTCCGCAGCTTTTTATTTATTTATTTTCCCCCTCCGGTGCGTAAAGTTGCTTCAGATCATCCGGCATGGGTTCCCCACTTTTTAATTGTCAGTTGCAGACGTAAGGAGCTGTCCCATGTGGATTACCCCGGCATGTCTTTAATTAGGAACGCGTTAAGAGCACTCCTTAAAAAATGCATTTTAATTCTGTTGGATCACCCTCTCGTAACGTGCATCTTCCGGTGGTCCAATTTGGCACGAGTGGAGTCTTAACAGAAGTGTTTTCTCTGTATCAAAGCCTCTTTCTGTTAAATGACACGGCGTGCGCGCGCTGCCTCTCTGCTCCTGTATGTTGAAAGTTTCCCCAAAGAGGATGCTGCAGTTTTGTAATTTTCAGCGCAAAATATCATCGGGGACCATCATGGTGAGAGCTGGAGTTGGAAGGCAGAATCTCCGGGAGACTATATCTATCCACAGCAGCGTCTATTAGACGACTGAGGCCTTTTCCCTGCATTGGTTTCGTTCTCAATCTCGAAATTATACCACTCCCTTTGTGTATAGAAAAAAATCACTCATATTTCATTCCCCTCCTCTTTGGCTCTCGAACGGCTCCGATAAGGGTTGCGCACTATTCCGCCGTGCGCTTCCATGTCCACAGCTGAGCTGATAATCAGGATTATATACCTTGGGAACTATTATTAATCATGTTGCATGGATTTATCTGGGATAACGTGATGCGGTGTTGTGGCACAGCTCAACAGTGCCGCACAGTGAATGCGCTAATTTAAATGACGACTGTTACGAAATTAATAGAAGGTGCAGGGGTTAGTTCGACTTCAAAAACTAAAGTTCTGCCATCTTTTACGCACCTTCATGGCGTTCCAAACCTGTGTAGCTTTCTTCCTTCTGTGGAAGAAAAGGGAAAAAATAAATCATGTGATTCGTATAGCTGTTACTCGATAATAATAGCCTAATAAATAATTACATACGGCTTCTGTTAAATGTATACGTTTATTGCACTCAAGACTTGTATATACTTAAATTATTGTAACAATTTGTTTGGATTAAAAGCAAAAAATATCTAGTGGCTGTATAAAATAACTTCTCTTGTGCCAACTAAATCATTTATTGTTGGCATTTTTGTTATGTGCGCTTTTCCTGCTCCTTTATCCCCACCATACTCTCTTTCTCTCTTCCAGTCAATGCCCCACCTTCTGTTTTCCCCTTCCTCACCCTCTCTTCCTCTTACCCTTCACAAATTATCCATACTGTACTTGCGAATGAAATGTTCCTGCCTCCCTTATTTTATCATCTGGGGTTAAAACATTCTTCAAAGCTACCCCTAGTTATCTAAGTAACTTAATAAACCTGATATGATACACCTCATGAGCGGGTACAACTAAGATAACAACACAAGTAGTGGCAAGTTGCCGCCCACAAGACCTACATGTGTAAAATTATCAGTGTTGTACACCAACTACTTGTGGATATGTGTAAATATTGTGTGTACTGTGTACTAAAGACCCTGAAACCCCAGGATTTGACCCAAATCTCAACAAAATATTTTCCTTAGTTTAAAGCATTCGATTTGTGTTTGTTTTAAAATAAATTAGATTTACAGCATCGTTTTTCTTTGCAACGCCCTTCCAAATATTGTAGTCACTCCAAAAGCAGACTCCAAAAGCATTCCAAAGGTTATTTTCCTTCCTACATACTTTCAGTTTACCTGTAGAGTTTAAATGAGACCAGCGTTGGTTAGTTACACCAGTTACAATACATTTTTAGATTAGGTCTTATCATGTTCATCCAGAAAAAATACCCCAGATAGCAGGCAGTAATCGGCCCGAGCTCGGCTGCCCTCCGGCGCCTCCGGCTCCGACTCGGCATCGGCGAGTGTTATCCGGGCCGAGTGCGGCCCGCAGCTCGCTCGCGCACATGCGGTTGTGATGCGGCTGTAAAGCACTGGCCCGATTCCGGTCAACCATATGGCAACCGATTAAGGCTGATGGCAACCGATTAAGTTTTTATTTTATCTAGTAATCTGTTAGCTCCACGTTTAATGATAATTTGAGAAAATATTCATGGTACGATAGCAAAAAAAAAAAAAAAAAAAGAATATTTAGTGTGGATGGTCGCAATGTTTAGACGCAAACAAAACAATATTATTTATAAATAGATTATACATGTCATCTAGAGAAAAACTATGTAAAATTCGCTTAATTTTGAGATAGCACGCTCCTGTGCTGACTGTTTTTGTTTTAAAGCAGAAGTTGGTTTCATAATAAACACATGCGTGACTAAACTCATGATCCACACTCCAATCCAGACGGTGGCGGTAATGCTCCAAAAAGCTGGTTGTCAACCACCATGGCACGAAGATCACAAGAAGAAAAAGTTTGGTTTTTTTAAAGACTTCACGTGGATCCCGGTAAGAAAGGTAAGCTTTTTACTGCTTGTGTACTGTATAATTAGCGAATTTAGAGCTTAAAACATTTCCACGGTGTTTGGTTGTAACAGCGTTTAGTAATTTAAAACAGTTTGATACGAAATGTAACTTGCTTTAAGAAACACGACTGGAGCTAATGTATGCTAACGCTAACAGTTACAAACAGCCTGAAAGTTCATTTTCCTTTAACACAATGTTAGATTGTAACGTGTGTAGTAACTGAAAACTATTTTAATTATTTTAAAGAAACATGAAACGAATTTGTGTGTATGCTAACTTTGCGTTAAAGAAAGTTTCTGTAGACGAATCCATTAACTAACTTGGCAAAATGTGTTTTTTTCCTGATTTAACATTATAAAGTACCGTGGATGTTGAAAAAAATCATTGTACATGCGTATACTTATCCAACAGTATTAATTCTGTGATTATGTGTAAATAAAAACT
>NC_141037.1:33255000-33300000 GCF_052040795.2 Danio rerio
AGCTGCAGCAGTAATGCGGTTGATGTACCAGTCCATTGTGGTAAAGAAGGAGGTGAGCCGAAAGGCAAAGCTCTCGATTTACCGGTCAATCTACGTTCCTCCGCATGTATGCGAGATATTGTCATCCGCTTGTCCAGGGATGGGCCACGGGGGCAGCAGTCATAGGAGAGAACCCTAGTCTTCCCTCTCCTCGGACACTTCCTCCAGTTCCCCTGGGGGGATCCCGAGTCATTCCCAGATCAGCCAAGACACATAGTCCTTCCAGTGTGTCCTGGCTCTGACCCCATAGCTGAGAGAAGTCAGCTGAGGGGACTTGGGCATCTGTTTCCGATGCCTCCTCGACGCCTACCTAGGGAGGTGTTCCAGTCATGTCCCAACAGGAGGAGGCCTTGGGGAAGACCCAGGACACGCTGAAGGGACTATGTGTCTCGGCTGGCCTGGGAACGGCTGAGGATCCCCCGGAAAAGCTGGAGGCAGTGTCTGGGGAGTTTGTCAAATTTATCTTTGAGGCGCTGCTTTCACTGTATCCAATATACTTTCTTAAATCTTAAATTGATCATGTTTTCTTGCTCAAACAAGAAAAAATGTGGGGCCGCACTTGATTTTGTTTGTCAGGAACTGCATAATTTATTTGGATTTTTTTTGTTGTTGTCTTGGAGTATGAGGGTACATACACGTATTAGGGCTGCACTATATTGGAAAAATCTGACATTGCAATATTTAGATTTTCTGTGATTAAATAATGCAATTTGAATACACAAGATGGTTTGAATAAAACTGTTTGACAGTTTTCTTGGCAGTCTAACAGTATCCTAGTACAGAAATTAAATAATCACAATGCAAAAAAGGCTATTCGCCCTTTGCTTTGTCTCATGTCTAATCCAAGTATCTAAAAAATCTTGGTTTTGTTTTCACCTTCAGAAGTCAAATCAATAGTTTTTCCATAAAACAATTAAAACGATGCGGTAAACAGTTGCTGTCTATGGTGTAAACAAAACAATCTTATTTTTTGGTTTGAAATGTAGATATTTGGACAAGAAACGAGTAAGACATTTTTTTTGTGCACAAATCATATAAATTCTGTATAAATTATTCCAATATTTTTTGTTACCTTCAGACATTTTTTTTCCAAAGGTTCTAAACTGTCTTGAAATGCTCACAGGCCTTAAAAATGCATGCAAATGATAAACCTTCGACCTTCGCTCTGTTATGGTTAAACTTAGACAGTGACTCTACAAATCACGTTCAGACATCAGACTCAGCATTGCATATCTTGCAATGTAACTATTGCGGATGCACACATTGCAATATCGATGCTAAAACAATATATTGTGCAACCCTAAATTATAATAAACATCGCAAAATTCTGTTTAACAATGGAATTGTCCATTTTAAGTTCCTTATTACTTCCTACAAGTGTGATTAGTGGTGAAAAGGGTACTAAAAATCTTATTTAACCTACAGTTGCTTGCCAAAAATGTACTGTGTGTAGAATAAAAGTAGCTGTTCTAAATGCTACTCCAAGTGTGTGTAAAAAAAAGCCCTTCTAAAAGTATTGAGTATTAAAAATTATTCCCACTTGTACCCTGCAAAAAAAAAAAGTAGCTTACATCAATGCTATTTTTGTAAGGGTCTTTCTAAGGGCAAGTTAAATTATTTGGCATTCATGGAATATGAATTTAAAATGTGAGACCACATTACATTAATACATGCTCCTATAATAAGCCGTCAGAAAGCAGGTTACATACAGAGCGAAGTCTCTGTAACTAAGGGGGCAAAAATTAAGCTGTGATGAAATGTTACTGCGTATTATGCACTTTCAACCCTTACAAATAAACTATGAGTGTTCAGCAGCTGGTGCCACAAAAGACAAAACGTTTAATTTGTGCATGTGTCATTGTTTAAGGCCATTTGGTGATTTCAGTCACCATAGATCAGGTATTCTTTATCTACTCATCAATGACATGCAGTCTAAATGCTGTTGTTGCATGCAAGGATTTTGCATCTTGTACTCATTTAATGCTTCCTATCTGTTCACATTTGCTGCATTTTATAAAGCATCTGTATCTTCATGTAGTTCTGTCTGATGAAATGTCTCTATGCTTGATTTGGTTGAACAGAAACCAAAGGACTGACTATTCTTGCCAATTAATTTAGACTTAACAAAAAAAGTAAGTACTGCAGGTTATAGGAAAATAGCCCAGTAAAGTACCGACAAAGCACAAAGAATTGAATCAAGTAAAAGTACAGATTTTAGAAACTACTTAGTGAAGTACAATACCTGAGAAAAAAAACTACTAACAGTAGTAATTTGAGTAATTTGAGAATTTTTAACTTGTTGCTATACACAACTAATTGTGACTAAGGCTGTATAATATGACAATAAATGTTGTATGAACAAAATAAAAAGTCTGATTGATGATGATTTCATTTTAGCTCTATTGTTTCATTTTGTGGTGTCACAAAATACATTGTTTATGATAATAATTTTTCATCATTTATATGAGCGCAGGCAGATATAAGGATGCAAATGTTTTTAAAGTACAATGTTTACATTTTTGCATTTTTTATTGCAATGTAGTTTTAGTTGGGCCTGTAATTATTAGTTTTTGAAAGGTGTTTTATTTTATTTATATATTATTAATATTTATTTTACATTTTTAATCAAACGTTTGCCCTGAAGTTCTACATAAAGTGGGAAATATGGTCTAAATATTTGAACTAAATTTCTGAGTATATACTTTAAAATGGAAAAAAAGAAATAGTCAATTATTTGCATGTTGTCAGTATACGAAGTTAGAAATGGTTATGTATCATGTTATCAGGATATGATATGACTTACAGCGGGGAAAATAAGTTTTGAACACGTCATTTTTTTCCTGTAAATAATATTTCTAAAGTTTTAAATCTATAAATGTAAATAGATGTAACCCCCTTTTTTTAGCATATTCAAACAAGTATTAGCCTTAAGAGGAATGTTAAAACTCCTAGAGTTTGTGCTTATTGTATCGTATTTGATAGGCCTATTCATTTTTATGTTTATATTAGCCTCTCGTTTCCCCTTATTTCTCTCATACATATGTAATATATTTAATTCATAATTCCCTTATTGTTTAAAATGAACTATATTTTGTAGAGACTGTATTCTGTTTTATTTGTAAATCTTTTTTTGTTATAAAAAATAAAAAATGATCATGACGCCATGTGATCGGTCATCATGACTGCAGCAACTTTGAGCCCTGAAGTGTTCAGCTGTCTGGCTTGACGACTCCGTTTTCAACTCCGACCCCACCTGCGCTCGGCTAATCTCGTTGGTCACCGGCTGTAGCTGTGCTTCATGTCAAACGCACCTATTATCATACAAGTACATACAAATCTGAGTGGTTGAAGGAAGTGCAAATGTGTGTATTTAGTGTTTGTGTGTACTGTGCTTTATCCGCTATCTGAAATGGTAAGCTGACACATTCTCAGACAGGCTGACAGTTCGGTATGTGTGAACACTGTCAAGGCTTTGACTTTGATATGGTAAAGTGTGGTTAGTCTCGACGTGCTCCTGCTTTTGTAAGTGAGCTCACACACTGTGTTTTTAGGATAAGCATAACACACCACCAGGCCAAAGCTCATGCACTCACACGAGACAAGCCTGACAAAAAAGGGTTGGACCCAAACCCACGCCATTGCATGGTAACCTCACCAAAACATCACTTCATCTCCATGAGTCAGCAATGGGCAGCCAATGACATCATAAAAAACAATGGATGGGTCACAGTGGTTCACTGACAACGTAAATGTATAGCTGTTTGTGTGCAATTTAAAGCTGCCTAATACATTTTAAATATTGTAATGCTGTTACAATAATTAAAATGAATTAAAATTATTACCCCCACACTTCCTTTTTTTAAAGTTGTGTGAGATTATATATGTTTATCGACATTTAGCATAACATTTATATATTTTGGGCATAATTTGTAAGTAATAGTGCATCAAAACATTCAATATATTTTCATAATTATATATAATAATATGTTGTAATAGCATAATTGCTGATTATATTTGCTTGATTCAATTCTGTTATAGATTGTTTAGGCAAAGCTTTAGTTGAAAAACATTTATGTTCTCATTCTGTTTTATGGCATGTGCAGTGAATATATAGACCATTTTGAGGGGTGTAAACAAAAACAATTGTTCCAACGTATTTCCTGTTTTACATATTTTTTATATATCCCCAAAAGACCCACAAATTGATAAGTAATGTTGTGATAGCTATTTAAATATTAAGTTATGATTGAATGGCCTCTTGTTACTGTTATGTAATCGTTTGATAACAAGCACTAAAATATTGTTAAAATGTCACGAGTTGCTTCAAACTCATCTACAACTAGCCCAAACGTTGATCACACAACAAACAAGTCATAACTAGAATGCTATAAGAAAGAGAAAACAATCATTCATCGTTTACCTGGTCTTTTGTCTGTGATTAGGTCAGCTCACCTCTTCTGACATATTTGAGTTGTTTGTTCATGTCACACAGCTGAACCAATTCACACAGTCTGATTTGGTGTACTGTGGTACCCATATACTATCTCTAATGTATATACTATATACTAATACCTGTGCTATTGGTTTTACCTGTTGTTATCTGAAAATAACACAGCTTGAAATGTTGTGATCACAGTCAAGCATCCAGAGAGCAGTTTAACAATAGTGTACACACTTTAAAAAAAGTATCAGGTATTAATAGTATCAGGGTTTCTATGCTTAATGAAAGTAGTTGAATTTTAGACGCATGCATTCAAGGCCTAGAAAGTACTTTAAAACAAAAATAGGTCCTTGATAGTGCTTGATTTAAATTTGAAATGAAATTTGCTTTTAGGGTTATTTCAACAATTGTTCTGTGCTGCTGTCAGAAACAGATAAAAAAAATCAGAAAGTCTTGATTTAAAATTTTTCCATTTAAATCTTTCAAAAAACGTATTTGATTATCAGTATTGAATTTGACACAGTTTTTTGAGCATGAATGTTTAAGTAAGTATGTATGTATATATATATATATGTGTGTGTGTGTTTGTGTGTGTGTGTGTGTGTGTGTGTGTGTGTGTATGTGTGTGTGTGTGTGTGTGTGTGTGTGTGTGTGTGTGTGTGTGTGTGTGTGTGTGTGTGTGTGTGTGTGTGTGTGTGTAATTTTTATTTTTTATTTCATTTCATAATTATCAGTGTTCCAGTGATTGGCATATGAACTTTGATAATGAACAAAATTCTACTATTTGTATTTTAATTAGTGCAATTCATCTTCTACATTTATTTATTTTTTTTCTTATTCTTGTTTGAGGACCCCTTTTTATTTACACAATTAAAATAACTTCCCAGCTTATGTTCATGTGACATATTTTTGTATTGCAGCAGTAACTACAAATTGCATCTTTTTTTGTTTACTATTTTGGAATGAGCAGAGGCCATTGATGAGGTTTAGCCAAGCGGCAACCTCCAGCTCTCCCTCGTGAAGCAAATACTGACGCTCCATATAGAGCAAATTTTTATTGACTCCACTGTTAAAATGGCCAACTTTACAGCAGAAAAAAGGTGTTTGCAGCCTGGTACAATGAAGAATTTTAGTAAATTTTTGTTTTGTTTTATGTGGCTTTACAGTCAATTGCTTTTTGGTATTATTTCTTACAATTATCAGATGATATGGCATGCTGTGTGCACTTAATTGTGCTCATAAACCATTCACATGGCTTTCATTTCTCAACTGAATTAAATGATATACTTGTATACCAATTCTATAAATGTTTGTTTTATTTAAGATCATTTATGATTTATATTTTTCTTTAGACCAGTAAAGCACTCCAGAATCTGACAGATTGATTAGCTGTAGGCTCTAGAACAGTCATCTGAAATGTCATACAGTGTTCTGCCTGGATTTCATAAATAACCTAGCTCTGCTCACGCTCTACCTCTTCACTCTTGTTTGGTATCTCCCAACTGGTGCGAAGACATGCAAACAAAATGGCGACGGTTGGCTACGCATACTTGTAGCTTCATTTGCTTTCTTCAAAAACCTATGGGTGATGTCACGGACACTATCCATATCTTTTGCAGTTTATGAGTTTTGCAAGGCTTTGGTTTAAGTTTCTGGAAGTGGTGTGTGTTCAGCAGTTTTTTTTTTTTTTGCCCTATTTACACTTGGTAATATGTAAATAAGATTGCTTCTCCTTTGACTACTTGTGATCCAATCCACCAAAATGCACCTAAATGCCAGGTGTGTGAACGCAGCACAAAAAGTGATTGCCTTAGCATTTCAAGTGGTGTTCCCACCCATTCCAGCAAAAATATTTTTGTCAATTGGATCCAGCAGAGATTTCCAAAAGCCTCATGCCTGGAACTTTTCCAAGAGCAACATTATTATGACCTGTTTATGAGAAACAGGTGATGCACCTAAGCAGTAAAACAGGCTGCATTCGTCACTACTCACCTGCTGTTTCCTCATAGTAAAGAGGCAGGCGTCTTTGCGTACCCTCCCACCGCTCTGGAGGAGGCACCGGCTCTGACATGTGGGAGCATCTCAAGAATGCACAGCGGTTTTGACTTGTAGCAGTTAGCGGCCCACAACGCTTTGAGAGTGACTGTGGGAGCCCTGTGTTTTTGCATCAGCGCTCTGGAGCACCGCAGAGCTGCGCAAGGTCACGGCTCCACAGAGCTATCTTTAGCTTGATAAACGGGCTTCAGTAGATTAGACATAATGAAAATAAAGAGATACACACTGCGTTATCTGTCAGGGAAGGGGGAAGTGTGGGCTGAATTCTGCTGCATTATCTGAATTTCTGGCCTACTTTTTCTGCTGGTGAGATCAGCTCATATGTCCACTCATCCATCTGAAGTGGCCCAGTTTACTGGCTTGAGTGCATGATTTTAAATATTTGAGCAAAGATTATAGGAAAAGAGCTGCTCTGTGATGTGGGAAGGCTGTATATATTGGAGTGCTTTTCCCCTGTTGGTAATATTTGGGCTTCTGTGGACGATTTGCACCTCTGTGATGACAGCATTTCCACAGATTTGATGCAAACATGTACAGTTTTGACAGGCAGTTACAGGTGAATACATAATATATTTTTATTATTTTACTACGCTTCATGAAAGTAGTTAACTTAAACATAATTGAACATGTCTTTGATAGTGCTTGAATCAAAATTGAAATGAATTTTGGTTACGGTGTTATTTCAACAATTGTTTTGTGCTGCTGTCAAATTGAAAAAACAAAAATTCTTGATTTAAAAATTTTACTTTTAAATCTTTGAGAAACCACATTTGATTGATTATTAGTATTGAATTCAACAGATTTTATGAAAGGTTTTCTTTTAAGCTGTTTAGGTCTAAATTTGGTAAAATTACCCTGACATTTTTAATGTATTTATTAAACGTTAGTGAAATTTTAAGTACAGTAAGAACTTTCATGGCGCTACATACAGTGCTCAGCATAACCTGATTTTGAAAATATAAATATTTTTATCCATTCCTCATTAAATATAGGCAATGTATTTTGGTGCATATAAACAAAACAGATTTATTAAATGGATATATTTATTAAAATAATAATTTAGTCACCAAACATATTTAGAAATCGAAAGATAATAATATTAAATTCAAGCAAAATATTTATAAAAATACAAGAAACAGAATTTCAACAAAAGTTTAGTTTTTTTAAGTTAAATTTTTTTTCTCTTAATTTTTCCTATTTTTTTAATCACGCAAAAATTTATTTGAAATTTATTTTATTTTATTTTTTTCAAACATACTGTGTAATATTGGGTGTACTAGTTTTTGGACCATTATCGTAAGGTTTTTTTGTTAGACAAGCACCAGATTCGGCGTCAGTCTGACTAATCTAATGTGTATGCACAAATATAATATTGTATAGCTTCCTATTAAAAATAAGAATTTAAAAGATAGATTTGTGAGGGGTCTACTTATATGCTGAGCTCTGAATGCTGGTGTGTGAATTTCACAGGTGATGATTTGAAATTAATGGTGCTTTAATAAGTCCTTGAAAGTGCTTGAATCTAGACCTGAAAACCCTGTATTTACGTCAGCACTAAAAGAACTACCAGTACTTATGTTGATTGGCCCAAATATGCCTCATGAAGCACAAACACAGTATTTTAGAATTTAAGAAGACAGAAGTGAAAACTAATATCTGCAATGTTGTGTTTGTTTTTCATCCTCAAACAGTTGTCATGGGTGATTTCGTCCCTTAGCTTTTCTTTTTGCTTTTTCAGACACACAACTTCTGCATCAACATTCCATTTCCTTTATCATGACACCCACAAGCACACACAGGCACAACAACAAAATGAAAAACTTCCATCATGGGGTCTATCTCTATCTTTCATCCTGTTGACTTTGTTGTCCAGCATATGTTATTACTATCTTTTGAAAAAAAATCAATTAGATCTTTGTATCAGGGTCTTCTTTTACAACTGCTTTTTATTTAATTAATGATTTTTAATGACTTAACTGAAGAAAAGATTTTACATCTCAATGGAACTGCCACTGAAAACATTTCTGTTGAAAAAATTGACTTGGTATACCCTGGTTGGTGATTTATTTGCTACATACTGTACATTCTACTGTGCTTCTTCATTTGTATTCACTTCATATTTAATAAGAAACTAGAACTGAATCTTGTCATTCATTTGTGCATCCTTTTAAGTGAATGCTTCAAGTGTTTTTTAGAACACTGACTGCTTTGTTCCTCTGAGGTTTTGTCACATAACCTTTGCGGGATTGATTTTAATGAAGTGTCGCTCTTAATTTGCAGGTTTCACCACAGAGGGCCTTTATCGAGTGTGTGGAAACAAGACGGATCAAGACAATATTCAGAAACAATTCGACCAGGGTACGTACTGATTTATAACCGGGCTCTGTGGGAAATTAAGCTTAATTTGCAAGCTTTTGATAGCATGCTGCTAGGACAAGTTTAAAAGTAATTCACAAATCAGATAGAAGGAAGCCCTGATAAACTCCAGTCTAAAGGGTTAATTTGTGCATTTGATTTCCCCACCTCACCTACTGGGTGGAAATCTTATCTTTTACATTCATTAGAGTTCTATTTAGGACTATCTGCTCAGCAGTGTTTAACAAAAACACTTGATAGAAACAGACTTCTTGTTTAGAGCATGTTGTAATGTGGTTTAATGTGCAATAAAATTATTTAGACCATCCTGTAATATATTAGGTATACTAGCTACTTTATTAGCTAGTGCAAGGTTATTTTTACTTATATTTTTTAACTTAAGTTAACAATGTCAACGTCAATTTTATTTATATAGCACTATTTAACACAACCAGTGGTTGACCAATGTGCTGCACAGTACAATTGACAACAGAGAAAGAAAATATATAAAATTATAAAAAATAATAAAAATGATATAAAAAATAAAACAGACAATTTTCACTGATAAAATGCCAAATCAAAGAGGTAAGTTTTCAACCTGGATTTAAAAACAGAAAGGGATGAAAGACTTAATAAAGAGTGGCAGAGCATTCCACAACCCAGGACCAGCTACTGCAAAGGCACAGTAACCTCTGCATTTCAGCCTCGACTTAGGGATGCATAACAGTCTCTGGTTGGACGACCGAAGAGACCGACCAGGCTGATGCTCAATTAACAGGTCTGACAGATAAGAAGGTGCCGGGCCATTTAGAGATTTAAAAACCAAAAGTAGCATTTTAAAAGTGACACGATGCAGGCAGCCAGTGCAAAAAGTGTAAACTGGTGTAATGTGGTCATGTTTATTGGTACCTGTTAAAAGCCTTGCAGCAGCATTTTGAACTAATTGTAACCGGGATAAGGTTTTCTGACTAATCCCAATGTATAATGAATTACAATAGTCCAATCTAGTGGTAATAAAAGCATGTATTTTTTTCACATTTTTTCTAGATAAAATAAATTTGACTATTTTTTAAAGTCGAAGCTGAAAGAAACAGAATTTGACTACTGCACTTATCTGTTTGTCAAAGCTCAAGCCATCATCCAGAATAACACCCAGAGTTTCCCCAGGGCTTCATAGAAAAACTTACATTTTCAAAATTAGCTATCGGTGCTCTGGAAGAGGCATTTCTACCCACATAATGGCTCACTGTATATTTCCCACCTTTTTATGGGCCGTTTTCTGTTAATGTCAGAGATGGTTGTGCATGAAATTCCAGTATATCAGGACTTTCTGATATTTCAAGCAGCCTGTCTTTCACAACATAAATCAATTTTCTTTTTTCATTCTGATGATTGGTTTGACTTCTGGAGATCTTTACCACATCACATTAGAAATTCTGACATACGGCTCTGTGAAAAGTGACAATATTAAACAAGATTATTTGACATTAAATAAAGCAAACAATTGGTCCATGTTTAAAATTTCTGTACAAAGAGGTCATGTTTTGATTTTCTTTTGGTCTCATGCAAACAACTGATGCAATTTTGCAGGTCATAGTTCAACAAGCTTGAACTTTCCAACACAGCGAACTGCGAAACTTGCTGCATGAACTTGGATTTCCGGTCTGTCGCATTCACATGCCTATGAATGGAAGTCTATGGGGTGAAAAGTGCAGTATGAATACGGCTGAAATGATTGAGTTATTGCCATGCAATTGGTTGAGCTAGGTATATGATTGAATTGGTAGTTAAACAGATAAATTTGTACCTAATAAAGTGGCCTATGAGCATGTAACATTTTCTTATCATTTCCAGCTTCTTATCCTCTTACTATCAAGACTTAAAGGGTCAGCGCTCAAGCTTTCAACAACATGAATGACGAGAAACAGGCCCTGAAATACACGATTACGATCTTTCACACTGTAAATGGACCATTCCTGTAAAAACAAACTTAACATTTGTGGCTTCTGACTGGCTTGCTGCCTGCAGGCCTCCATCAAGCTGTGATTCGCACTAGTTATTAGCTTATGCAGGACATTTTTAGCTTAATTCTCCCCGTGACACATGAAAGCGATCAGCTACATTCTCAATTTAAAGCTCAGAATTAAATTGTCACTTCACTGATGATATATCGAGGCAGTTACAAGCTTGCAGTATGAGCAAAATCAGTCATTTCATGGTAACATTTTATATCACAATGTAGTTATTACTGCTGTGATTTCAATGAAACATGCTTTATATATTAAATAGCCATGACTCTCTTGGATTATGCAGTGCAATCGATCTTTTGCTTAATTTAATCTAATTTAAGGTTATCTTTTTATTTGGAATATGATAGACAGACACCAAATGACATGATTATTCTTAAAATATGAAATCTGGCATCTGTGCAAAAGCAGCTTTTAGGACATTATGTAACATTTAAGTTAAAAGCAACATCCTCAAAACCATAATGCTGATCAAAAGCCCCAAAACCACTTCCTCATTTTGATGTTTTTGCAATAATTTTTTTCATAGCTTCTTTAATTTTCATGGCTGTTTCTCCAGTACACCACTGGCTATTATGGTGAAATCCACTCTTGTTTTCATCCATCTCTTAAATCAAAAACTAGTCATCTCTAACTGCTGAGCTGTGGAAAAATCTTCAGCCGAGTGACCAGATTATTCACTCAGTGAGCCATCGTTTGCCCAAAAGAGCCACTGTAGGCATCAGTCTGCCCGCTGGCCCGGAGCCATTAGTCTCCCTCTCTTTTTTTCCCCTCTCCATCCGCGCATAACTGTGAATCGGGTGCTTTTCTCTTGTGTTCGTTCTGTGCTTTTGTGGAGAGATCTAGTCTGACAGCTGTCATTTCACCTTAAAACCCGGCTCTTACAGCCTCTCTTTATTTTCCTTTTTCCATAGTTTCCTTCCATTCTGCCTGGTAAATCTGTTTTAGTGGCTTTACCAACACTGACAAAGGCAAGTTGGATGCTCACACAAGCTCACACTCTTTTCCTTCCTCCCTCAGACCACAGTATTGACCTGATAGTAATGGATGTGGCTGTGAACGCCGTGGCTGGGGCTCTGAAGGCCTTCTTTGCTGATCTCCCGGACCCGCTCATACCATACTCTCTTCACCCAGAGCTCGTGGAAGCAGCCAGTGAGTATATCCACTCATTCACATTCTCCAGCACTTCCACTTTCAGCTGAGGTTTGCGGTAACAGTTTTTGCTATTCTGGTTGTTGACTGTTGTGACTCAGAAATGACACACTTGACCTTTTGAATTGTCTTATTTTCTGAAATGTAAAGGCCTGTTTGTGCACAGACTAATTTAAGCTATTGAAATGATTTTTTACACCAAAATTATTTTTGCAGAACATTGAAATTAGGTGACATTTTCAGATGACACTTACTGTACGTTCACACCGAAGGCAGCAAAAGTGTCAAAATTTGCTGCATTGATCTCGTATTTAAAGCAGCCGTTGCAGCAAATCAGCAAATCTGTTATAATCCCACATTAAAACATTTTTATAGTAAGAAAATGTTGCACACTCTTTGTCAACTCATTTAACTTTGGAAGATCAAGTTGTGGTGTGTACTGTGGCTTTGCTCCACTTCCAACAATCCAACATGTGATATGTCGTTAACATGAGATTCCTGCTCTTTTTTAATATATATATATAAGATTTTGATGGTGTGATAACCTTGGATAAAAATATCACAGTATTGTGATCACTGCTCTAAAATATATTCTTCTTAAATGTCTGGGTAAAAAACTAAAATCTTTTCCTCCCATTTAACAAAATATATTTTATTTTGAGAAAGATATTATATATTTTGGAGCAGTAAACATGTCAGGTTAAATAATTCAAATGAATCATTGACTTCTGCTGTCTTTATTAGTTTCAAAAACACAAATTTCTTTACATTTTAAAATGGCATCTTTGGAGATTTTTTTCTGCTGGAGATTCTATTATCCTAAAAAACAAAAAAACTAAGTGAAGTTTTTAAACTAATTTCGAGAGGAGCACATGATATAATTGACTGCAGCTGGCCACCTATCTACACTCATTAGTTAGCCAATCAGATCTGTCCTAACGCACTATAAGTAGCCTAGCTAGATATTACTCCCTTATCTTCGTTTTCCGAAGAAACCCCCCATCCACCCCCTTTCTCCTCCTTTTCTCCTTTACAAAAAAGGGGAGCTCTAGAGAACCACCTGATCTCGTACTCTCCTCACATGCTCAATGGACCTGGTGGGAGCCCTGGGCTCAACTATCTCCGAGCTCAGGGTTCTCTCCCGGGACAGCATGCCAAACCTGCTTACAGTTGTCAAGCAATATCTAAGTGTGAACTCTTGAAATGTAAATAAAACAATCTTACACATACCTTGGGAGCGGTATTACAGAACATTTTGGCGGTTTTAAAATCTTGACTTTTCTAAACTGCGGTATAACATGAAAACGGTTATCGTCAAGTGGTGAACTTCAACATTTCGATTGCTTGCCGCCGGACCGAGTCATAGCTCATTATCATAAAGTTTACTTGATTTCAACTCTCCTCGAAGGCACCACACTAATAAAGATGTTCTGCTCCTCGCCACTTATCTCCCATTGAAAATAAATGACTTCCGGATATTTTGACACTTGCCGCTTTCGGTGTGAAAGCAGTTAGGGTGCTTATGGTCATCCTTTTGTTAGCTAGCCTTTGTAAAACCATTGTTTTTGGCAGGATGACTCCTCTTCAAGGGTAGTGCAATAATCGAAGGTGGTTGTTATGCACATTTTGTCAATAAAGGCGGTTCTAGTAAACCTCCAGCATGTGTGCTCAGATAGAGCAGCATTTACTACGTTGAGCCGTAGTTCCCTAATAAGCTTAAAGCTACACAAATTGGAGATCAAAATACAAATTGATTTAATCGGAATGATTGTGAAATAAGAGTTCTGTGAAGGCCATCTGGCCTACAGAGGACATTTGTAACTGATCACAGAGCAGTGTTCCCCTGCATGATAATTGCATCTTTTTTCATTTTAATTAGTCGCCTAGCAATTTTGCTAATACTTGTGTCATTCCTTAAAACTTTAGCATGGCATATGAGACATGTCTCTGTTTTTCTGGCTTTTTGGTCCTGTTGGAAACACTGCTAGTGCATTTTCATTTCTCCATTGCTGAAGAAGACTTCATTTCTGTATTGCGTATTTAAGGGAAGCTAACAGGAATAACTATATCTCATTTTAAAAAATGGTAACAGATCAGTTCATGCGTTTAAGTAGTCAAAGATTCCTATGCCAGATTTAAAATATTTTATACTTTAAATTAAACAAAGAAATATAAACAAAGGTAGAATGAACAACATTGATTTGTTAATACTTATTTATTGGATTCATTTATAGTACAATGCTTTCTTTGAAATAGTAAAATCATATTTGGAGTAAACTTTTGTGTATTAAAAACTCAAATTATTTCAATTAGGCTATACGTACAGACCTGGGCTTGGATTAAAGCACCCTCACTGTTTTGTCTCTATTTAAAATTGTTGCAGTAGTCTTGTACTAGTAGTTTAAATTAGGGCTGCATGATATTGGAAAAACTACAATTTTTGTCACTGCGATATAAATACAATTTCACCAGCTGGCTTAAACAGCTCTATTTGCCAAGTAATTGCTTTAGATTGATTGGGATGATTTTGAAGGTGAGGGAAATATAAATATCTTTTTATTATTTTATTATTAATTTATAATAGATATATAAAAAACAAACTAGGTAAACACAATGGAGCAAATATTAAAGTAAAATAAACTGTGTTTTATGGCTTTTCTGGTAAGATTCTAAGAGTAGTCAGGTAAAGAAAGGGAATAATCAAATGTAAAATAACACTGCATAGTCTTCTTTAAATAAGTCATTCAATAAAATTAATATTTATTAAACTTTTTATGCACAACTAAATTGCTTTGAACTCTCTTAAATTGCTTTTACAGTCACAGGCCTTAAAACACAGGCAGACGATAAACTTTCACTCTGATTTGGTTTAGTTCTGCAGTGTCCTGTGGTTTCTGGTCTTCTGTTATCCTAACTCAACATTGCATATCTTGCGATGTGACTATTGTGAATGCACACACTGCGATATCGATGCTCAATTGATTTATTGTGCAGCCCTATCTAAAACAGTCTTGTAATGATGTGGAGAGCCCCCCCTTCATGATGGTGAAGTGGTTTGGATGTATGCCCATGCATGGTTAATGTACTATATAGATACACGTTACATTACATTATTACACACACTTAATAATAACCCATTTTTATTGCCATCAGGTTAGTTCAGTGCACTGTACACATTTCATAGCATAAAGTAAACCTTAAGTGTATTTCAGGCTCAAGTTGTAGCCTCAGCCTCTCATTCATCCTTCACATGCAGCAGGTGTGTGGCAGCGTGTCAAGGTGAAATAAGGCAGCTTTAGTGATACAGCATTCATCCATAACATCAGCGCAGACTACAGGAAAGACAGGAAGTGTGTCTTCAACAACTATGAGAACAAGTCCAGACCTGCTCGTGTTACTTCACCGCTTAAACAGCCTACAACTCAAGTTTTTCTTTTTTCTATCCCAGCCGGTTTCTGCTTTCAACTGCGTTCAATATTAATCCCATCACCACACATTCTAATCCCAGCCCAAGGTAGCTGAGAAGTCATTTAAATGCATCTGCATTTCCGTTTGATGCTTCCGAGCGTGAATCTAATCCAGGGTCCCTTGTGATGTCCTCCTCATTACTTCTCATCCACACAGTTGTAGATAAATGACATTTAAGTGCTGGGAATCTGTTCTCTATGTACATGCTGATATTCAGCTTTATCTTTTCCCTTCCCTCTGGTCCTCGGCTGGGCAATTGTAGCTGATTGCATCTTATACATCGTACAGCTCTTTATTTTATCAGATGAATGCAAAATTTCTTAATTGTCTTTCTGTTGAAAGTGTTCGTTTTGTGCTGACTAGTTTTATATGTTCAGTCCTTGTTGAATATTTTTTTTTTCAAATGTTATATTTTTCTGTAATTTGTCATGTTTTAAATTGAGGAATCACTTCTATTTTAAAGCAGATGTTAGAATGTACAAACTGGCCAACAATAGCAATGAAAAAAATAAACAAGTCTTCTATTTGAATTTGCTTTAAAAAGTACTTTAACTGAATAAAATGCTGCTAATCTTAACGAACTGATCACACAAAATGTTTTTGCGTGAAAAAAAGGCAGTCAAATTATATTTTATGCATGCAATGCTGCTAAAGATGTGAGAAAAATGGATGTTTACATAGAAAAAAACCATTGAGAAATTAGAGCAGTGTCATGCAAAGTTTTAAAGAACTACTTTAAATAAAATACTGAGTTATTACTGATAATTCACATGCACTGCACAAATGTTCACATTTAGAATATCTTTTCAAAAGAAAGACACCCAAAATATTAAAGTAAATTTTGAACACACAATTATTTTAAATTCTTAATTCTCTTCAAACTCTTTTGTGGAGTTTGTGCACATTTTTGAAGACATGATAATTGAAGATAATGTGTCGAGGGAAAAAGTCAGGAGAAGTCTACAAGCCGCGATTTGAAGTTGGGATGCCCACAACACTGTAGTGTGCTATGTTTCTGCACACTAACCACTAGGCTATCTGCACCAACTAAATACAGATGATCTTAAATCCATCAACTATTTAATAAGCACTGACTTAATATTTTGCATATTATTTATTTCACACTTTTGTGTTTTTAAAGAAATGCTAAAAGTAAAGGATTTTGAAAACCTGAAAGGATTTTCATTTTTAGATTTGCTTAAGATTATATTTAACACAGTAAATTGTTATTTATAAAGAGTAACTTTGATTCTGCATAACGTTATGCAATTGTAAATAAATAAAATGAGAATTGATTGTTCAGATATCTAACAACTAGTAGGAAACTGATACATAGTGTCACTCTTTTACAAATACCAAATTACACCAAAATCTGGTCTTTAATTTATTTAGTTTTTATTACAAAAGAAAACATTACAGTAAGATCTTGTATCATCTGGAAAATGTACATAAATGGAGATGTTCTCAGTTTTCTGTTTAATGAATTTATTAAATGTGTCTTTCAACAGAAATTGTAGATCATTACGAGAGACTGCAGGTGCTGAAGGAAATCGTCAGAAAATTTCCTCCTGTGAATTATGAAGTTTTCAAATATGTCATCACTCACCTCAACAGGTAAAGCTTTTGTTCCCTGCTCTTTAGTAAAACATTACATATGTAACTTTACCTATTACAGGGTTCATACAGTCATGAGAAACCTAAAAAAGTCATGGAATTTTGACATGGCATTTTCCAGGCCTGGAAAAGTTTTGGAAAAACAGAAAAACCCACAAAGTTTTGGAAAAGTCATGGAAAACAGATATCTGTATTCTTGAAAATTGTTAGTTTTCTTGACTTCTATTTTGTTCTTGGCCAATTACATACTCTCACATTATTAGTGCGGTGTAAGCATTATATATATCAATTTTACATAGATATAAATGTAATGGAGAGCGACACAGAGGCGCAGTAGGTAGTGCTGTCGCCTCACAGCAAGAAGGTTGCTGGGTCGCTGGTTCGAACCTCGGCTCAGTGGGCCTTTCTGTGTGGAAGTTTGCATGTTCTCCCTGTGTTTGCGTGGGTTTCCTCCGGGTGCTCTGGTTTCCCCCACAGTCCAAAGACATGCGGTACAGGTGAATTGGGTAGGCTGAATTGTCCGTATTGTATGTGTGTGTGTGTGTGTGTGTGGATGTGTGTGTGGATGTTTCCCAGAGATGGGTTGCGGCTGGAAGGGCATCCGCTGCGTAAAAATAGTGCTGGATAAGTTGGGGGTTCATTCCGCTGTGTCGACCCCGGATAAATAAAGGGACTAAGCCCGACAAGAAAATGAATGAATTAATGAAAATATGTAATTGAAACTAAATAAATTGCTGTGTGTTTTACAAGATGCTGTAATACATTTGAACATGCATTGTTTTTCTTTTACCATGCATATGTAGACATTGCATGAAAGATTTGTATATAGTATATATACAGGATGGGCCATTTATATGGATACACCCTAATAAAATGGTAATGGTTGGTGATATTAACATCCTGTTTGTGGCACATTAGTATATGTGAGGGGTCAAACTTTTCAAGATGGATGATGACCATGGTGGCCATTTTGAAGTCGGCCATCTTGGATCCAACTTTTGTTTTTTCAATAAGAAGAGGGTCATTTGACACATCAAACTTATTGGGAATTTTCACAAGAAAAACAATGGTGTGGCCTTGAGGTTTCCATAGATGAAGAATGGCCCCACTACCTTTGTATCTATGGTGTGAAGATACAAGATGTGCAGCACCTGAAACTATGGATACTGGAAGCCTGTGCTGGCATTTCTCCTGGGGTGTTGCTATCAGTGTGTGAAGAGTGGGAGAAGAGGGTTGCATTGACTATCCAACACAATAGGCAGCACATTAAACACATTTTATAAGTGGTCAGAAACTTGTAAATAAGTTGGATCCAAGATGGCCAACTTCAAAATGGCCACCATGATCACCACCCATCTTGAAAAGTTTGACCCTTCACATATACTAATGTGCCACAAACAGGACTTTAATCACCAACCATTCCCATTTTATTAAGGTGTATCCATATAAATGGCCCACCCTGTGTATTTATATAATACATCATGTAAATACTGATTCTGCAGATAAAGGATCTAAATGTATACTGGTGAAATACCTCAATTGTAAATGAATGTTTGTTTATGTTCTTCCTCCTTCAGGGTTAGTCAGCATAGCAAGACCACATTGATGACCGCCGACAATCTCTCCATCTGTTTCTGGCCGACGCTCATGAGGCCTGATTTCGAGAACAAGGACACGCTGTCCACCACCAAACTCAACCAGTCGGTCATCGAGAGCTTCATCCAGCAGTGCCAGTATTTCTTCTATGGCGGAGACATGACCGAACCGTCCAGCGCTGAGGGCACACCTCCACCCCACGGCCACGGCCTGGAGTCTTTGCTGGCCCTACAGCTCCCGCCACCCCTCCAACCACAGCAGATCCAGCACCCGCTGCCCCCAGAACCCCTCATATAGACCTCCTCATCACATTCAGCTGATTGCAAAATGCTTGTACAAGTATGTGTGGGTGTGTATGTGTGCGTGTGCGTGTGTGTGTGCGCAAGCCTCGAAAAATAAGAAATGAAACTTTTTTTTTTTTGTACAAAGAAAAATATGAAACATTTCCCCCACCCCCGTTTTTTTTGTGGCCCGGCCTGACTGAATGAGAGTGAATCAAAACTGTAAAATCAAATTGTAAAGAAGATGTCAATGTAAATTTGACATCATAAATGTGACAAACATCGAAAACATAAGATTTATTTATAATTTTTTTGTTTTGTTTCAAAAGACAATGAAGTCAATCATTTACTATGAAAATACACACACATGCACAGCTTGACATGATGGCAAATTGTGCCCCCCCCCCCCCCCCCTTTTTTTTTGGCTTGTGTTTGTCCCTGTTTTAATTTCCAATGGACAAAAGATCTATTTTTTTGAATATTTTTATCTTAAAGACAGCAGTCGTTGTTAGGGTGGTGGTGTCCCAAGGAGTTTGGGATTGGACTAATATGAGTTTATAAAATCAGGGGCGCCTGCATAGGATGCACTTTGTCCTACAGATGTTGAACCGGGAGCCCCTCGTACTCTGGAAACCACAGAAAGGGAAACAGGCCCACTGCAACCGTTTGGCACATCTCAGAGATCCAGGCTTCAGAAGACGCCTGGTTTTCTTCATCTCGTTTCATGTTCGTTTGTTTCGTTCAGTAGACCACCTTTGAAAGTTTTATTGTTGTCAATTTATTTTTTGGACTGAATTTGCATGTTCTTTGCCACTTGTAATAACCGAAAGAGTAAACGCGGAGGAAAAGCATAAATGCTTAAATGTTTTTATTTTTATTTTATTTTTTTTATGAACGACTTTTTGATTACCTTTTTTTTTATCTAACTTGTTTGAGGGAACATTAAACTGGGGTAAAATTGTTATATTTGTTCGTTTGTCATGCCATAGTTCGACTTTTAATATCATATTTTGGCTTTAATTGTTTCCCTAAAATAGGAAAATATAAATATCTCTATATATACAATATATATATAAATAAATATATATAAATGTCAGCATCATTGGATGGCTGATGAAACAAATCACGGGGTACTGGAGCTCTGTATAATCTTGTAAAACCTATAATCAGATTTCTTTGTGGTATGATGTATTAAAATTTGGGGTTAGATCCATTGACTGTACTTAATTCCCTATATGAATACAACTTCTTTTGTTTTCTGTTTGTTTGTTTTTTTAGTTTTTTTAATTAGATGGTACTGAATTTTGTTCCACAGTAACAGATGCTGTTTAGAAAGCTTGCAGTCTTCGTGTGGAATACAGCACAACTCCGAGAGGTTTTAGTTGTGATGCAGGAGTTTGTGTGTGAATGGATGGGAACAAAAAAAAAAAGACAAGATTTATCTCAATTGACTCACTAAAACGGAGGAAAGGGCTCAATAGGGTAAGTGTGCAGCTGCTAGGATCCCATTTAGAGTAGTTAAAAAAAAAGAGCAACATTATGTTCATATGACTGCCTCATATGATGTACAAACTAAATATTTTAACATCATCTGCTATGTATTATAGTAAATAAATGATTTTGACAAATGATGTTTGCCTGATGTTTTTTTAGTCGTGTGAGTCGTCAGATTATCTAAAGACCCTACCAGTGGTTTGGTTTGTTTAAAATGTCTCCTTGCAATCAGGGTTGCCAGATATGCGGGTTTCTGCACTGCACTTAGTCTTTTCTTTTTTTTTTTCTTTTGAGGTCACAACATCTGCCCTGCCATTAAATGTTTATCACAGTTATTGTTTTTTTTATCTCTGTGGAAATGAATGCCATTTTTATTTTAGGAACCTAAAATGTTGGCTTAAATTATTTTTTTTTAACATATTGAAATGAGAATTCATTTGTTGTTGTTTTCAATGATCAACTCACCTCCACAACAAATTTATCAGTGTTAAATTCTTGGCGTTAAAGCATTTCAGAGTAAAGTGTTGAAATTATACTGTTCATTTTGATTTATTAAAACAATCAAAGTTTGAAGCTGATTTCATTGAGTGTAAAATCAAGTCAGTGGGTAGCACTTTCGCCTCACAGCAAGAAGGTTGCTGGTTCAAGCCTCGGCTGGGTCAGTTGGCGTTTCTGTGTGGAGTATGCATGTTCTTCCCGTGTTTTCCCCCTTCGGGTGCTCCGGTTTCCCCCACAAGTTCGTGAATGAGTGTGTGTGGATGTTTCCCAGTGATGGGTTGTGGCTGGAAGAGCATCCGCTGTGTGCAACATATGTTAGAGTTATATTAGAATAACACTGCTATTTTTGCAGTGTACTCAGTAGACCTGTGTCTCATAGATACTATTGTACTCACCAAAAATCCTGGCTAATAATAAGTAATGTTTAATTGTTAATGAAAACTCCTATGCTTACCTGCAATTATTCATTACAAAGATTGCAATGAAAATTAAAGCATCATTTATAAGAGATGAAAAGTGGCGGGGCAGTTTTACAGTTGTAAAGTTTTTCTTTCAATCATTTATCAGTGACTACTAAGTAGGGTTGCCTATTATCATTACTAAGCAAAAGTATTTTAGTATCAGGTTAATGTAAATGGTTAAATATTTTTAGTTTGATATAAAAAATATAGCTTTTTTGTGAATTAAAACTAGCTAAAATGCAGGTATAAAGGTTAAACAGTAAAATATTGATTTAGATCAACACCATGCACAGATTCGACACTGTTGAGCAATGCATTAACATCCCACACAAAATTCTCTGTATTAAACTTTTTTTTTTTAAACTATTTGCCATTTTAAAATTTCCATCATTTTGAAGCCAAACGGTCAAGCATAGAAGGGCCTTTGGTAAAATACATGGCCGATTAAAAAAATATTTTAATATAACAATTTTTTACTAACCTTTTTAAAATGTTTGGACAACACTAGAACATTTTAGAAAGATAAACCAATTCTACTTGTAAATCGAGGACTTGGCAATGGTGCCTGATATTTTTGGCTTCACAGAGCAGTGAATGAGGACCGCCATCTTCTGGTCAAGATACGAACTCTCACAACTCTGCGTTTCATTTGATTTATTTATTTGGCACAATCCCTACGTGTTCGTTACTTCACTTGTAGCGAATTTGCTAACATATCTGGCGTCAGAACATCGAGTAAAGCTGATGTATGAGCGAATATTCAACATTTCACTTGCTCTTGGAGTCTCGGTGTGGCTGAAAGGTGAGAATTGGAAACGGCCACATAACATTACAAATGAAAGGAATTTTTTTGCCCTCCTACACATTTGATTGTTCAACTCATTTTGTGCTGTGCGTAGATAACAAGTCACATAATGTTAGTTATTCTTGGCTGAAGTTGGAGGTCTTGTGAAATATGAAGCTTGCAAATCCCATGAAAGTCGGCTTTGTGTGCCAGTTAAGAGGTTAACTGCATGACATAGGGGCCTAATAATTTAACAGACAAAAAACAAGTCTGAAACTTTAATTGAGGCTTAGCTAATATATTAGTCCAATATAACAAAAAACATAACATGTTTTGTGAATAAAAACTACATTTAAATGATTGTGAAAGATAAAAATGCTAATTTAAAGTTTTATTTAGGTATATTGATAATTATTTTGTGTATTAATAAGTGTGTGTAAGTATTTTGTGAGCACAGGGACCAACACTGTTACATGACAAGCCACTTATTTTCATTAGCCAGTATTTTAAATAAGCTACTGGTTTTTATTCCATCCAGTAGAACATTTGTTAGCTACAAATAATTTAGGTATTAGTGAATGTTTAAGAACACACCAGCCTACTTCCTATTCATTATGTACTCATTCTGATTTAATATTCTAATACCTGTAAAAAGGGATTAGTAAACCCACTGTTACCTGAAACAGTTAAGTTGACTTCATTTGTATAATTATGCAAATAGTAAATTTAGGCCTACTTAATAATTTTAAGGCAAAGGGTTTACTCAACTAATCACTTTTAACTATGTATTAACTAACTAGACACCAGTACTTAACATTTATTAATTTAGCAGATGATGTTATCCAAGGTGACTTACAAATGAGGATACAAGTTAATTATCATTAGATACACAGGTTATTATTTAGTTAGTAAGAATTTTTAAATCTAACTTTCCAGCATGTTCTGACTAGTCATAATTGAAAAAGCTGTTATACCTAAGATAAGAATTGTTATATTAATTATTACAAATATATACTACTATCTAGGGCTGCACGATATTGGAAAAATTGGACATTGTGATGTTTTGATTTGCTGTGATATATATTGCGATACACTTTCACCAGATAGCTTGATTGGCACTTTTTTTTTTTAGAAAGAATGAATTAATTTAGACTTATTTGGGATTGCTCTGGAAGATTATTAGCAAGACAGAAGTGAAATATTTTATATCAAATTATTCAGGTACAGAATAATCAAATGTACAACTCCTGTAACAACACTGACTCTACAATAAGATGTAGTTATTTATACAATCAAACACTGTATATGCTTATTTGTATAAGTAATTCAATAAATAAATTTGAGCAATTCCCTGCAAATGTCAACCTTGCCATGAAAAGTTTTCACCAAGTTTTCACCAAAATATGGAAACCGTTTCTGGATTTTTTTTTCAGTACTTTAAAAATACTCAAAAATGTATCTGTCAATGTTTTTGAACTATTCTACTTGATTTACCAAAGTCACACAAATGGCAATTTTACATCTGTCACATCCATAAAAGAGATTTCACATCAATAATGACACCTTTTCTTCATAAATTTAAAAATATTAAATAAAATAAAATCACTTTTGTTTTATACAGAGCCGACTCATATCCTTTTGATTATCGTTGTTTCTTTTGGGCTGTGCAGTTTAATTCACAGAATTTCTACAAAGTATGTTGTATACTGTAAACCCGCAGACTTTTAACGCATGTTTATTTTCCTCATTTAAAGTTTAAAACATGTTTACAGATTGATATTTTTTCTGGTCCCTTAACTCTGTGGTCAGTTGTTCTGGAAAATATAAACTGATGTTTCGATATAATGTTAACATATACTTTCTATGCGAATTTATGTTTTGAGTTTTTACTGCAAATGTCACATCCATAACGCTGGAATTGCTCATCTTTATTCGTTACAAACAGTACAATTGTGCCTGAATACTTTAAAGTATCACCGGCCTTAAAAGCATCTGCAAATGATAAACTTTCACTTCATTATGCTTAACCTCTTCGGTGACTCCAAAAAATCTTCTGATCTGCTCTCCTGCTTAACTATAATCCCAACATATAAACTCAGGATAGCACTTCCTGCATTGTCCACATTGCGATATCGATGCTGAAACAATATATTGTGCAGCCCTACTACTATCTATCACGTAATAATTCCTGGATAAATGCTGGTATGTAATAAAAATAAACATTTCTTCTTAATATGTAAGAGTATCTAATAGATAAGTACTAGCATCTAATGAATAAGTGCTCATATTATTAGTTTATCTTAATAATAAAAATAGTCTGTAATTCTTTAAATAATTCTTTTTCCCAAAATAAAAAAATGTTCAGTCTGACCAAAATTCAATTGAATGTTGACTTCAACTTAACTTTTTAATGGCTTTAAAAAAACTTGTATTGTAGTGCAAAGTTCATGTGGACCACTTTCATTTCGTGTTTATAATGTTTTGTTCTTTATTGACCTTTCAGCGTATGGAAAAGAGCAGCGTGAACCCTTCTCAAAATATCTCCTTTTGTGTTCCACAGAACGACAACCTGAAGGTGAGTCAATGATGATAGAATGGGCATATAATCCACCAATGAGTGCTTAAAAATTCAATACATGCTTGTTCAAACAGTGCTACTACTCACAATTAGGACTTTACTTCATATTTGTAAACACGGTGGCAGATTTATGACAGAAGGCGATGGGAACGTTAATGCTCGCAGGTGCTTGCTGCAATACTGCGACAGCCTGCCAACCGCAGACTGCACTTGTAAAACACGAGAGACTTCTATTCAATTCTGATGGGAGCGATGTTAATCACTCACAGCTGCTCGATCGCATGTTTGACCTACAGCTGACTAAACCGACAATAAAAATGACAATCACATCATTGCAATTTCCCCATTACAATGGCACAGTGCCACATTTGGATTTATTTCGTTATCAGCTTGGAAAACATCTGCAAAGAGAGGGCAGAAGGCAATATGGCAGAAGGATTGACACTTAATTAGTTGAGTTCTTCAGAGGAAATCACTGCAAATTGACTGTTTAATCATCAATAGTAATTATTTGTTGGGAAAAACTCCAGATATATATATATATATATATATATATATATATATATATATATATATATATATATATATATGATGTATGATTTATCATTTAAAGTGGAATTTATTCCCTTCCAAGTCTTTTCTATGTATTAGTATAATAAAAATCACAATTTTAAGCTGTAAAAGACTGGCTGCCAGCTGTCCAAACATACCCATGTCAGATTTTAATGTAGCATTTCTCCACGTCAGTCACATTGTTCAGTATATCGCTAACAGATCTGTGATGGAAACCAAGGGTGGCGGTGTTTTTTTGGCCTTACATGTAGACGGATGCCAAAGTCAGAAACATTGAAAGCAGACGGCCAATGCAACATGATACAGCTGATAAAACGTCTCTGTCAGTGTACTCTCGTTCACACTCATGCAAACATTCGTTATTTGATTTGGCCTACAGAGAACTGGGGAAATATAATTAATGAAAAGTCAGACATTATTGGCCTTTGTCCAAATAAATGCATCAGATCCTGAGGTAAAACCTGGGGTTCTTTGGGTGAGAGGCCAATATTTGAACCATCCTACTCAAATTGTTCTCTATGCACAAAAATATGCATGAATCACATAAGAACACGTGGTGGTTATATTTCATTACACATATGTACTCGCATACATTCAGTGCTTAGCATTTATAAGTTACACCCATCACAAATCTGTCTTTTAAATTCTTATTTTAAATAGGAAGCTCAATACAATAATATATGTGTGCATATACATTATAGTCTGTACTGAAGCCAATCTAGAGCTTATCTAACAAAATAACTTACGATAACGGTGCCAAAACTAGTGCATCCAAATGTATGTTATAGAAAAGTATTAAATACAAATAAAAAAACTGGAAAAATCAAAAGCAAAAAAAAAAAAAGATGGAAAATTTGTAGGTTGTAATCTTTTTTGCAATATTATACTTGAATTTAATTGTTTTATCTTTAAATTTCTAAATATGTTTGGCAACTAAAATAATATTTTAATAATATATGTTGAATAAATCTGTGTTGTTTAAATGCACCAAAATACATTGCCTATATTTACTGACAGATGAATAAAAATATTCATTTTTAAAATGGGGTGTACTCAATTATGCTGAGCACTGTACTTGAACCACTATAATAAAAAAAAAAAACTAGAATTTTACTCTGGATTTACTAGCTTTGTGTTTGCGTAAGTCAATTTGTCTAACAACAATTATTCCAAATTTCAAATAACAAGGGTGTAATTTGAAACATCCTCCCAAAAAAAAATGACAAATGGTCTCAATAATATAACGTTTTCTTTTGTTGTGAGTGAAAATCTGGGTCATTCCACTTAATATTGCTTTGCTAACTGTTCTAACTGTTGTGTTAAATCATTGGTATAAAAAATGAACAATGTCTTAAACATTTTATCATTTTTTTTTTTTTTATATATATGGAAAATAAAGAGAAACTGAGAATTTCCAAGTGGTTTCTTAATATTTATAAACAGTCAGAAGGTTTTTTATGTTAACTAAACTGATGCAGTTGATTTATAGTGAAGGCTTTTCATATATATATATATATGTATATATATATATATATATATATATATATATATATATATATATATATATATATATATATATATATATATATATACGCTTAAAAGTTTGGGATCAGTATGATTTTTAAATGTTTTAAAGTACGTTGGTCCTGCTCACCAAGGCTGCATTTATTAATTCTAAAATACAGTAGAAATTGTAAAATTGTGAATCGTTGTAGCACTATAAAATAGCTGTTCAAAAGTAGTTTATATTTGAATTTAATCAATATGAATAATGGATTTTTTTAATGAATTTTCATCTTCAGAGTCACATGATCCTTCAGAAATCACTCTAAAATAATTATTGTCGTTGTTATTATTATTAATAATGGTAATAGTAATAAAAGCAAGAATGACTGGAGTAATAAGTTCATCTGAAACTACATACAACAAGAAAGCAGTTATTAAAAAAATGTATAAATATTTAACAAGTAAAAAAATAATAATTCAATAAATTTAATAAATGCCGCCTCAATGAACAGAGTAATTTTCTTTAAAAAAAAAAAATGGACCCCAACTTTTGACCGGTAGTGTATATATTAATATTGTTATTATATTTAACAAATTTTTAAATGCAATAGTTATTGTGAAAATGACCCAGACATGTTTTTCTGAGATTCACACACAATCTTTAGAGGGAAAAATCTATTTTGTCATTCAGGTTTTCCCAGAGCGCTGTCATGCCTTTAAATTAGATGTAGCAAAATATCCACTGACACACGACAAAACTGTTCTTCTACCTTCGGAGATCTGCTGCAAATGGCTGAAATCTTTATTTCACATTATCATGGTGCGCTAAACTGATCCACCGCTGCATTGCTTTGAGTAAAGAGACTCCTGTCACGTCTCCTCAACTAATGAACTGAGAGGCAAGTGGACAAGATGATAAAAGAAAGCAACAGTCCCGGTACTGTAAAAGAATCCTGAGATCAATGATGCTGCATCGTGACCCTTGACATTTACAGTTTATGATCCAAACCACAAAATCTGTAAATTCAGTTAAAGCTCAATGGTGAAGTCTGAAGTGCAGCAGAAAATATTAGAATCATCGGTTCAATCAAAAAGAGCAAAATAAAACAAATGTGGTTGATTTAAGCCATTGAAAGTAGTGATCTACAGTACGTCATAAAAAAATACAAGCACCCCTTATTAAAGTAACTTATATAATCATTGACCAAATAAATGACCCAATTGTTTTATGAATAGGCCATTATATTACTCAAATCAAACTGATAAAACCAAAAATAAAATACATTTTCTAGAACAAGAACTGTTCAAGTGTCAGCCATGTGCAGTCCCAAGCACTTATTATAATCGCAAAAAAGGTTCTTGTCCATTCAGATATATGAAGCCAGACAATGGAGTAAGCTCACACAGAGATGTGTTTGAAGGCCGCAAAATAAAAAGACATCATTCCCTTTGCTTTTCTATTCAAATGCAGATCAAAAGAAGGCAAAACAGTGCAAGAGGTAAATGGTGCGAGAACCGAATGACTCCAGTGAGTAGCAGATGCCGAAAAAAGCAGGATGCACCTCTCCACCCCAACGAAGCCAGGGAGGAGAGCATGAAAAGGAGAAAGCGGGGTCCATCGGTCTACATGATTGGGGATATCACTGCATCGCCAATTCAGAGTCCGTCCCAACGCGATGACATCGCCTGCACAGAGCTGTAAAATGTGTACAACAGGACAACATTGTCATAACTCACAAAAGGCAAGTGCTTGTTTGTGTTCAGCCTTATGATCATCACACCTAGTTCTGTCTGTTCGTCAGTATCCTCATTGGTTTGTTCGATCACTAGGAGCCCGGTGGGCTGTGGGCATCTCCGTCAGGCCACAGGGTAGCCGGTCTTCCTAATGCAACAGCATCTGGTAAAGAAGTCGGTTGCAATTGCTCGCTAACTAAATTTTCATACTCGCTACTGTCCTCATCTTCGTCGTCATCGTCGTCTTCCTCGTGGTCTTCCTGGCCGGTGGCCTGGCGGTTTAGGGAATCTGAGCTTGAGCCGTCTCCATTGCCCAAACCCAGACTAGGGGAAGGGTGGCCGGGTGACCCTACGGCTTGTGGCCGTGGCAGCAGGATAGCGCTTGGTGAATCTGGAGGCAGTGCGGTGCTGTAGATTGGTGGAGATGACGAGTTCACAGGTCTCTCTAAACTGGGCTCCGCTGAGGGACCTGAGAGCACGACTCCAGTCAGAGACGAGTGTGAGGATTCGGGAAGGGTAGAGCTATCGGGATGCGTCTCAGCAGCTGCCTCTTGGATCCCTGTGAGAAATATATAATATAGAAAAAAAAAGGACTGATATGGCTGCCATGATTAGGTTGTAATGATGTTGATGTTAAAGTCTCAAGGTGTTCAAGACTACTAGAGACTATTATACAAGTGTGAGTTGGAAGTGGTTGGAGCTAAACTCTGCATAGCTGTGGCCCTCCAGGAATTGAGTTTAAGACCACTGTGGTAAAGGGATAGTTCACAAAAATTCACAAAAGTAATACAATTACCTTATCGATTACTTACACTAAAATGGAATTACTGTTAAAAAGTAAGTTTTGAGTTTCTTTTCCAAAGAACATTTTGAATGCTCCCATTAATGCCCTTGTAACATCACTTCAGTGCTGCACGAAGAATACACTGTTGATCAGCTTTACAGTTAATTAATTTTCATTCTTACAACTAAAACACAAGACTAAAAAGTCATTTTTAAACACCAATTTAAGCCTGACCAGCAGCACAAAAATAATATATAATATATTCAGAAATAAAAAAGCAAAAACTAAAGTTCATAAAAGTTCATAAAGCCTCATTAAAGTTTGTATTTAACCCTTTAACATGTTCTTTCACAACTTGAGTATAAAAATAGTGGCAATATACAACAAACACAAAACCTTTATGAAATAAATACATGAAAGTAATCTGAATTAGCATTCAGAATCAGTTTGGTAAAACTCTGCACCAAAAAACTGCAATTGCAGACAACCATAAATTTTATGCATTTTAAACAAAACAACAGGTGCTCAAAAATGAAATCTATGAGTAATTTTCAAACTAACCGCAAATTAAATGTGGTATGTCAACAACTTAAGAAAAGTAAACTGTGCATATTCAAAGTGCAAAATCTGCTGTTGTATAACAGCTATAAAATAAATAAAGAAATAAATAAATCACAGCATTTTTCTGAGCAATACAACACTATACATTTTAAATAACATGTGCTCTGAAACATAATAGAAATGTGACCGTGTCTACTAAACTAGACTGCAGCCAAAATTAATGAATTTACCAAGTAACGGACAAACGCATCATATTGTTACAGTAACAGAGTTAATATATTTAAAAAGTAATGTGTTACAGTAGCTAAAATTGACCACGGTGTATGAGTGTGTGTGTGAATGTCTCCCAGTGATGGGTTGTGGCTAAAAGGACATCTGCTGCTTAAAACATAAGCTGGATGCGTTGGCGGTTCATTCCACTGTGGTGACCCCAGATTAATAAAGGGACTAAGCTGAAAAATTAATGAATGTGTTACAGTATCAGTTACTGCCAAAAGTAATGCTGTTACAGTAACACATTACTAGTAACACGTTTTTGCCCAACACTGCACAATTTACTCACCCTCCACGTTTCAAACCTGTATTGAGTTTTTTTCCTCTGTTTAATGCAAAAGATTTTAAAAGCTTTAGGAGTTTGTTGTTTTCAGTTAACCACAAATGAAGATATTTTGAAGAATGTTGGAAACCAGTGAACATTGATTTCTGTAGTATTTTTCTACAATTGTTGTCAGTAGCAGCCAGTTTCCAACATTCTTCAAAATATCTTCATTTGTGGTCAACTGAAAGCAAGAAACTGGTAGGGCTTTTGAACTGCTTGAGGGCAAGTAAATGTTGAGTATATAGGCACTGTTGCCTCACAGCAAGAAGGTCACTGCTTCGAGTCCTGGCTGGGCCAGTTGGCATTTCTGTGTGGAGTTTGCATATTCTCCCTGTGTTTGCATGGGTTTCCTCCAGGTGCTCTGGTTTCCCCCACAGTTCACACAAGCATGTGGTGTAGGTGAATTGAATAAACTCAAGTTGGCTGTAGTGTGTGTGTGTGTGTGTGTGTGTGTATGTGTGTGTGTGTGTGTGTGTGTGTGTGAACGAGAGTGTATGGGTGTTTCATAAAACTGGGTTGCAGCTGGAGTGCATCCGCGGCGTAAAGCATTTTTCGATTCATTCCACTGTGGTGACATAAGGGACTAAGCTGAAGCAAAATGAATGAAATCATATGCATTTTTATGAATTAGCCCCTTTTTTCACAAAACTTAAAATAGTTTATTCAGACTGGCTCAGCATATCCGGTACACTCTAATGTTTATAAAGAATTGTTTGTTCAGTTTATTTCCGTACACACTTTTTTTTTGAGTTTGTAAATTAACTACTGAACTGTGTGTGTACAAACTTGAACAGTATTAGTAATTAGTCGTGAGCACGTACTTCTTTCTTCTTCAGCGCTGTTACGTTTCCTAAGAGCAATTTCCTCTTTGAGTTTGTTCACTTCTTCTTGGATTTTCTCCCTCACTCTTTCACTTTGATCAACTTCACCACACACTGCCTGCAGAATGACAGAAATTCAAAGAGAGCACGCTGTCATTTCTGGCCTCATTTATTTAAAACAGTTACTTTCTATTTTACCAAGGATCTGTGAAGAACAACCTGAAAGTAGAGTATAAACTCACCTGCACTCTTTCTTGAAGGGCACTATACACCTGAAATATAGCCCGGATGTCCTTCATCACTCCATCCTTATCAAAGAACTCAGTTCTATAAATAAAAGAAACATTATGTAATTAGCAATAATGTATTTAAGTATTTACTGCTTCAAAACTTTAACTTGAGTTTGAAGTACAGTAATGTGAACCGTGCAAACATAGCTTTACAGACATAAGTTAACATATTTCTTTCCTAGTAACAGACTGATATACTGGCTAGCCTGACTGATTTGAGAATATTTAGCAATTTTGAGATTAATTCTAATACAACTGAATAGTAGGATTGGTTTCCAGTGTGTTGGTTCTAAAATAAACCAAAATTGTTATTGTATATTGCACATTTTTAGTTTTCAAATATCTGAAAAAAATCTAATAAATAGGTTAAAGAGATAAATATTGCCTAGAAGAAAATATTTAAATATTTTGTCCCACCAATTTGTGACTTTCTCAATTACTAGAGCATTCAGATAACAAAATACTAGGGATGTAACAATATTGTAAATACCGTCATACCGCAATAGTAATTTTTTTCAATATTACCGTAGGCCATTGTCTCAATAAAACTATATTTCTGAGAAAAGTTTGCTTAGGCGAATGAAGCGAACGGGAGGTAGCGGGAACTACAATATCCATCAGCCTAGGCGTGGCCATGATCCTTTGCGGTCTGTTGTCACTACAGATCCAGTAATGAGGAAATGGAGTGTGTTGCTAGTAGCGGGGAAGAAAAAGAGCTGGAAATGATCGAACCTAAAGCGGGTTTTAAATTGGATGTGTGGAAGCATTTCGGTTTCTTTCTAAAAAGATACAAAAAAAGGAGAAAAGGTGACAGACAAAGAAAAAAACAATATGCAGGCACTGCCAGACTGTGGTGAAATATAAGTCGGGGAATACGACTAAAAACAGTCATGGGGACTGCAGAACACAGCACACTTGTTAGATTAATGCAGACATTGACTTGTACCGCAAAGAGACCTCTACCTCACTCATGGTTTGTCCTCTCAAGCGGTGGAAAGACAATGCACAACAATACCCACTACTGTCAACCATGGCTATATCCTATCTCTCTGTCCCAGAAACCTCAGTCCCAAATGAGAGGGGTTTTTATTTCTGTTGTAGGGGACATGCCCAGAGATCCCAGCTTTTACAAGATTATATTTATATGATAATTTTCCTTAAAAAACCCATCTCTATCTAAGTGAGTGAGTGAGTGATTAAATGTTGAGTTTTCAACAATACTAAATTGAAACTTTATTTTTTTATATAGTTTAATAGTTTTTTGTTATTAAAATTGAAAAATTGAAGTTCCTGTTTCGAAACTTACAGATAGATGGCTAATATGCATGTCATTGATATGTTCAGTGCTAAGGTAAATAAACACTTTTGGCACTTTTTTGAGTCTTTTAATTAGTTTTGTTTTTCCTGTAAATTATTCAATAAATACCGTACCGTGCCATTCATACCGAGGAATTACCGGGAAATTCTGATACCGTTACATCCCTACAAAATACTGTAAAAATACTGTACTTTACAATACCTTTATTCCGCAAAGATGCTTCACAATAATCAAAATTGACAGTAAAGGCATTTATATTTTTAAATAATGTTTGAGTCCTGATAAAAAGTAATGATTTTCATAGAAATCAGCATACATGTAATCAACAAAGCCAATAATATTAAAAACATTTCTAAATCAGTGCATTACATGATTTTTGGAGGATCAAGCTACATTTAAGACTGGCATAAAGAAAATAAAGCTTATTGTTCACAGAAGTACAGCCTTTGTGGGTTAAAATATCTTTAAAATATATTTAAAAATCTGACCAACACTCAAACTTGAAAAGGGTTGGTCAGGACAGTCTATAAAACTAAATAATGCAATAACTTACTAACTACATTTAATTATACAGAAAATTGCAGATCTATGTTCTCACCCATGCTCTTTAATAACACTGGCGTAGTTCTTGGAGGTGTTCGGCACAGATGACACTTTATATTCCTGCTGACTGGTGTTGCCCAGGTTTGGGATGCTTAGAGATATCCGTTGATTATATCTGCTGAAATACAGATCAACGTTACACTAGAAATACTCGTAAGGGACAATAGAAGTGGCACAGCACAAACAACACACATGGATTGCGTTCATATTGTACTGCACAAAACTGCCACAGGTAAGGTTAAAAGGTTACCCTTGATTTTAGGATGGGTTAAGGTGTAAGGGATGATTCAGTGTAATTATAAATGTAATTACAGATGTGCAGATATGTTTTAAAATATAAGTTCAATGCAAAAACATGTATGTACATAAGTGCACTGTAGCAAATTAATCATTTGAATGCAAGTACATAGTAATTAAGGCTACTTAATATAAAGTGGTACCCAAAGTCATGATTTTTATTATACTTTGTGAACATTTACCCTACATCATTAGATTTTTATAATTAAACAGCATGTACGTACTTTCTGTTGGGCCTAAAGAGCACATACTCCAAAGCATGTGTGGAACTATTGGCTGTGGAGATGAAGCTGAAGAGGAGGAAGACTAGATCTGGGATGCCGAGGATATTGGTCAGCTGCTTATGGATCACCTGCTCCCTGAAGGACATCTGCTGTTGGGTGTTCCTTCTAAACCGGTACCAGCCGATAACATTCTGCCAAACAAAGAGACATCGTGAAGCGGGTCAGCTGAATTAAACGCACACAGAGGCACATCACAGGAAAAAGAACCTGTCAAGGTATATAATAATGCATTTCTTTTCCCCTTCCTCTCACACTTTTATCCATATTTTATGGTGACTGCTTACTTTTCTTCTGTCCTTGAGGATTCTATCGAGATTTTCTTCATTGATGTTACCTGCATAGTCGTAAAAGCTGCAACATATAAATAGAAAATTTCTTCAATTTAAACGTCTAGATAATTGTTTATTTCAAAATAAAAATGTTGCTGGAGAATTCAAAAGTTTGAGGTCCAAATGTTTTTTTTTAAACAAATTAATACTTTTGTTCCGCAGAGTCAAAAGTCGCAATTAAAATGTTCAAATTATTCCTTTTTTCAAGTTATTTGACTGACAATAAGAAAGCTGAACACTAAATCAGTAAATTTTAATGATTTCTAAAGTATCATATGACAATGAAGACTGCTGAAAATAATTTCAACTTAAAAATGTTAATTATATTACTATTTTATAATATTACCTTGCTCTGAAACCAAATTAATGCAGTCTTGGTGAACTACTTTTAAATATTTTAAACTTTTATATATATATATATATATATATATATATATATATATATATATATATATATATATATATATATATAAAAAATACAGATTAAAGGTAGTTCTTACCTAAACAGTTGTGCACAAGGTTCATGATTATGGACCTCTGAAAAACAAATGAAAATGAGAAATTAATTACATTCAATATCCGATGTTGTGACAGTCTAAATTTAAAGTGATAGTTCACATAAAGAAGAAAATTCTTACCATTTACTAATTCACTTGTTCATAGGCCTGTCACAATATCTATTTGTTGTATGATATATTGCACCAAAATATATTGCGATAAATAATATTATTGTTATTTTAAGACCATTTTATGCCACTAATTATATAATTCTAGAATGAAAATATAATAGCATCACAATTCAAGTAAACTCTTTCCAAAGAACACATAATATTTGATTCTTAAGTATGATATAACTAATTTAGTTATATTTTAACAATTCAATAGTGAGGCATTGGAATCAGAATGTGAAAACGCTTATCCTAAATAAATAATACAATTTTTTAACAAAAATATGCAAGGTAAAAAGTAACAGAGGCTTTGATATCTGCAACCAGATTTGTTTTAGTTGTCAGACACCCACATGAAAATATACCAGGGTTGTCCAAAGTCAATCCTGGAGGGCCGGTGTCCTGGAGAGTTTAGCTCCAGCCCTAATCAAACAAAACTGAACCAGCTAATCAAGCTCTCACTAGATATACTAGAAACCTTCTGGGAGGTTGTATTGAAGCAAGTTGGAGCTAAATTCAGAAGGACACTGGCCCTCCAGGACATCCCTGAAATATACTAAAGTCATTTATAATAAATACTATAGTTTTTTTTTAACCATACTGACACTGACACCTCCAACAGAGATAGAGACATTGTAACATCAGCTAAAATGTTTCTAGAATTGATTTTTATGGATGGGCTATATACAGTTAAAGTCAGAATTATTAGACCCCCTTTGATTTTTTTCTTTTGTTAAATATTTCTCAAATGAGCAACAGAGTAAGGACGTTTTCACAGTATGTCTGATATTTTTTCTTCTGGAGAAAGTTTTATTTGTTTTATTTTGGCTAGAATAAAAGCAGTTTTTATTTTTTTCAAAAACATTTTAAGGTAAAAATTATTAGCCCATTTAAGCTATATATTTTTTGATAGTCTACAGAAGAAACCATCATTATACAATAATTTGTCTAATTACTCTAACCTGCCTAGTTAACCTAATTAACCTAGTTAAGCCTTTAAATGTCAGTTTAAGCTGTATAAAAGGGTCTTGAAAAATATCTAGTCAAATATTATTTACTGTCATCATGGCAAAGACAAAATAAATCAGTTTTTAGAGATTAGTTATTAAAACTATTATTTTTATAAATGTGTTGAAAAAAAGTCTTCTCTCCGTTAAACAGAAATTGGGGAAAAAATAAACAGAGGGACTAATAATTTTGACTTTAACTGTATATTGCTTCAACAAAAATGATTGAGGCCATGTCTATGTGTTGTGTAATAAGTCAATATATTGATTATTGTAACCGGCCTGCTTGTTTCAGTTTCTTATGTTAAACACAAAGGGTGAAAGTTGGAAAAAACAGCCATTGACTTCCTAAGTTTTTTTGTTAAACATTCTTCAGAATATCTTTTGTGTTCAACAGCAGAAAGACATTCATGAACATTTCGAACAACTTGAGTGCAAGAGATTTTTGGGTGAACTATCCCTTTAAATAATCATGTGCATAGAGACACCGTTAACCTTGGAATGGACAAAGAAAAAATATGCTGTCAGATTTGCTGTACTCTCTAAAAACTGTATCATGTGACATGGAATCTCAGCCACCATGATCTAAAGTTTGTCTAGAGGACAACATGACCTTCATAATGAATCATCTTACTGCAAATGTAAGAGACTACCTGGGTCCTTTTAATGTTGGAGGCCTTTGTGAAATTCTTTGTAAAGTGATCAGAGATGAAGGGGTCCTGGGAGCTGAGCCAAACTCAGAAACATGATCTCTCGATTTCAGAGAGGAGATATCCAGCAGTTATGAGCAAAAACTTTGGTCTACAGTACACCAATGTATGGGACAATGTCTCTCTGGCCCACTATCAGAAATACTGTCTGAAACAAGCTTACACGCCAGTCTCCAGCCAAACATTTTTGGGTGATTTATTATGTTATACATTCTGCTACAGTACTTTAGTTAGTTGAGACTGAATAGATTACATCAGCTGTATTTTGAACTGATAAAGTTGCTCTGGTTGCACATGCAGTAAATTCACCACATCCTCAAATGTAAAACATGTTATGTCTGTGAGCTGAGCCTGGAATTCACCAAGGATTCACATTTTGATGAAGCATGATTAAATAGACTAAACTAAGCGTTACATTTAATCAACATTTTCAGTTTAGCACAGAAAAGCATTTCAGCTGTTGGCGTTTCAAAATTAGATTTTTTCTCTTATTAGTTCGGTCATTGTCTTTGTGTAAACTAGAAAAATTAGTTAAAAACAAAACAAAACGATTACCTTATGTGCATGTGTGTTGTCTTTAGGTTAAACACATATGCAGGATATTTACAATCAAAACCAATATGATAAGAAGACAATGTTTTAAGGAAAGTGATATATTGTTTTCACATTACAGGTAAAAATAAGTAATATTACCATTTGCAATGACTATTTCGATACCGTTTACACTTATATAATAGGGATATATATTTGTACCTGAGCATTAAGGCTAGATTACAGTATATAGCAGTATGCAATAGTATTGGTTTTCTATGGAAGTCAGTATATTATTTACTAGGGCTGCAGGATATTGGAAAAATTTTATTTTTTATTTTTCGATGTATATTGCGATATTAAGATGACTTAATATATTTATTTAGAAAGAGTTTATAATATTAAATCGATTGGGATGATTCTACAGTTGGAGTGCAACTCCATTAACCCTCTATAAATACAATCTAGATAAAGATACAATTGAAATGAAGTGTTTTATCCTTTCCTGAGTCTAACAGTATTCAAGTACAGTAACCGAATGATAAAAATAATTCAATAAAATTAATCAAAGTTAAGATTAAAAGTGGTAATTTCTTAGACCTAAAAGCTTTTAAATCATTACACGATCACATGCATCAAAAATACGTGCAAATGATAAACTATAATACAAACTAAAGATTGCATATCTAGCGATGTGACTATTGCGAATTATAACATTGCGATATCAGTGCTGAAACGATATATTGTGCAGCCCTAGTGTTTACATTTCTAATATTTTTAAAAATATCTTCTTATGAGTTGAAAAAAAGGAAACTCATAAAGGTTTGGAACCACTTGAGGGTAAATAAATAGTGAGTACTTCAACGGGTTAGAAAAGTTACATTTTGACTGCAGCTTTCGACAGTAAAAAAAAAAAAAAAAAAAAAAAAGCAAACATGGCCTTACCTATTACACTGAGGAATTCTGAGCTACCGATGTGCGAGTCACTGATGTTTAAAGTCTCCTCCTGCCTCACTTCTCCCAGCAGGAAGCCCTCCTGAAAAACAACAATAAACATTTTTGCTATACCATTAAATGGCATCTCAATGAGAAAGATGTTAAGATGGACTTTGGCTAAAAAAAGCACTTTCCACAAACAGTACAAAATACAGCCCGTTTCAAAATTTGGTTTATTTTTAATGCTAAATACACTTTTAATTAACCGTGAAATGAAAAATCCAAAATCACAATGAATTTGTGAAACATGAATGTATAATCTGGGTGTACTTCTGTGGCCATGTTGTCATGGTATTTTATACACACTTTTTAAATCCAGACTCGGCCACACGTCTTTTGCCACATATTTGGTTTTCACATACTATAGAGTAAATTTCATTTTCATTGCAGCCCACAAAAGATCATGTCAGTAAGACACTGTTCATTAGTTTACTTTATTTTTACAGTTCATTGTTAAACAAGGAAAGGTTTGGCGCAGGCTTTTCAGAGAGACTTGAAGTCAGTGCTAAATACACTGAATAACAAAACTTGTGTGTTACTGTACATTTATTTATCTGTTTTATTTATCTCCAACATTATTTTATTTGTATTGACTATTTATTTCTTTTTCAACCAAAACTGCATGCACTTTTTCCAAAGTACATCACAGCAGCATCCACCCATACTCCAATTGGTCCATTTAATAGATCCTTAAATGCAGAATGCTTATTAAAATGCCAAGTTTCCATGTGAAAATCTTGATGACATAAGCATAATATGGACCTAAGAGAATGTAATAAAATTGGTGAAACTGCAGTTCTTAATAATCTTAAAATCTTTGCATGAATTAGCCATTTGCTAGCAATGAAGATGAAAGATAAAATGACAAATGCTAAAGTAGATTTATTTATTAAGCAGCAATGCAGATTAATTTAAAATTATTGCCAAAATATTAAACAAATTAATTATTAAATTAACTATATTTAAAATGGTGACACGGTGGCTCAGTGGGTAGCACTGTCGCCTTACAGCAAGGTTGCTGGTTTGAGCCCCAGCTAGGTCAGCTGGCATTTCTATGTGGAGTTTGCATGTTCTCCCAGTGTTGGCATGGGTTTCCTCCGAGGGCTCCAGTTTCCCCCACAGTCCAAAGACATGCGGTACAGGTGAATTGGGTAAGCTAAATTGCCCGTAGTGTATGTGTGTTTGTCCTGGTCCTTCAGGTTTGGGGTTAAGCGTTGGGCTAACAAGCCACCTTGTAAAAATGAGATGTTACGAAACACCAACATGGTGCATCTAAATACCAACTTTGATAAAAATGGCACTGGGAGTAAATAAGTAAATATTTTATATTTAATAAATTATACAGGTAAAATTAAAAATTAATTTTTTCATTCATTTATTTATTTTCTTTTTGGCTTAGTCCCTTTATTACTCAGGGTTACCACAGTGGAATGAACCGCCAACTTATCCAGTATATGTTTTACACAGCGGATGCCCTTCCAGCTGCCACCCAACACTGAGAAACACCCATACACACTCATTCACACACATACACTACAACCAATTTAGCTTATTCGATTCCCCTATAGCATATGTCTTTGGACTGTGGGGGAAACTGAAGCACACAGAGAGAACCCACGTGTACACGAGGAGAACATACAAACTCCACACAGAAATACCAACTCAACCAGCCAGGGCTCAAACCAGTGACCTTGCTGTGAGGCGATCATGCTACCCACTGCACCACTTTGAAGCCAATAACAATAATAATCAGAATTTTTTTTTATACAATAACAGGTAAATGACAAAAAAGGTATAACTAAACAAACAAACACCCTAGCAAACAAATAAACAAACAAACAAGCCAAGTACTTTGTACCATATTAGTTGAGTGTGCCTACAATTTAGACAAAAATACTAATTAAAAATGATACAAGTTTATAACAAAAAAATACCCTGAAATTATTTATACATTATAATTTATATTAATTATTATTTATATTAATAATATTTATGTGATTTACTGTTAAATATTGTCATTTTCAGGAACAAAGCTCTAATATGCACCTTTTGGCATTGAGGTGAAGTTGGATTTATATTCACACATTCAGACTTCCTCAGCAATAATATAATTTCTGAAAAGTATTCTTTGCTAATTCTAAATAGGGAAATCATATTAGCAGCAAACGACTATCAAAGTACAACGTTGTTCAGTTAATTAAATAGTGCTAATGCTGCTTTAAAGTCATATTTACATGTAATTTCAGGCTGAATGTTCGAAGTAACTGTAAACAATATAGGAAGCATGTCACAAGTTGTTTCTAAACGAATGTGCAAATAGAAAACCAACTTTACTTCAATCCTTTTTGCTAGGTCTCACTGAAATGGATGACTATTTTTAGCCAATATATGAAGTTGGTTTCAGATCAACCCCAACTGTAAAAACATTATACTTGTTGACAGTATAATCAATAAACATTCTCAAATCAAAACAAGTGGTTGTCATTTAGATTCTTAATGAGGAAAAAACAGCAAAAAACGTCACATCTCTGACAAGTTGAAAACAGGTTAATCATAACACTCAACTTAACCAGCCCAAAGCAACTATGTGAAGCCTGCATGTTCAATGGCAGCTCACCTGCTTCCCTAAAGCCTCAACACTAGATTAGAGGGCATGACACAAACAGCAAAATGATAAGCATTATCATATTAACATTTTGTAAACACGTCATTCGGTATGCATGCCAGACATTCCAAGTTTGCATTTGACAGTTGTTGCTGACAAACAAGTTAGCCAACAGACAGCTAATGTGACTGTATTGACGTACTGAGTCTTTGAAACACGACAGCCAACGAGTTTAATGCAATGGATGATACTGGACGGAGTACATTTTAGACAGCGAACGAATAAACAGTAAATAAAGGGCAATGCCACTTTCAGAAAAGCTCGTAAAATCTGTCGGCTTGAAGGTTTGCTAGCTGTCACCCTGGCTGCGACTCAAAACCTATTGAGCTTTCTACCTAGTGTGCAGTTTGTTTGGTATCAACTACGCGTTTTGGGGCAACTTTACTTGACTTTCGATATATAGACATTTGCTTGATATGAAATTATACAAAACTACTAAAAACATCAGACATTTTGAGGTTCTAGCGCAGATTTGTTGACAACAGACGCTAACTAGATAGGCGGCTCAATAGGTTTTGAGACGGAGCCACTCGGTAGCCACACCAGGAAGATGACACCGGGAAATGAATTAATTCTGATTTGATGGAATTAACATTTTGTTGTTTCGCTGTGCGGTCGAGCCCTTAAACATTTACCTCAAAATGCACGTGGCAGGGTACTTACATGGTCAGAATTGCTGTTGGCGCTGTGATAACACACAGAACTAAAAGTATATCCCGAAATTGACGCCGCCATGATGGAAACATACGCGCCGATCCCACAATCCCTTGCGCAGAGACTGTCCATGAATAAACAAAACCAAAAAGTAAAAGATCGTGATTTAAAAAAGTGAACAGCCTATTTTTATGTTAAAATAGCCGAATTATGAAAACGTTATTAGCTAAGTGCAGAAATAAGCACTGATCTGTGTCATTGTATAAATATAGATGAGTGATAATAATGCATAAATGTATAAAGTCAATTTATTTGTTATTTTAAGTGTTTTATCTTATAGTCCTAAAAACGCGTAAATAAAACGTTAAATATAACATTTAAATTACTGTTTGAAGATAAATTGAATGTAATAAATAAAATAAACATTTCTATATGTCTAATTTTACTTACAACTCATCTCTATTTCATTAAACGTGGCCAATAAAATGCGTTTAGTTTCTTGTCCATTTTTATCCCAAAATGTGAAATATTAATTCATTTATTTAATTTAAATGTTTAAATATTGAAACTTATCCAAGTAAAATAAAATGCATCAAATGTAATAAATAAAATAAATGTATCAACATTTACACTTACTTATTTAACATAAAATACCTTAAAATTTAAAAACTAATAAAAACACCAATAAAATATAATATTTAAATTAAAAAAATGATGTAAAACATTTTCTTTCTTTTTTTTAGCATGTTTCAACCTTTATTTTGAAGTGTCATGTCGATTACCGGGTTTAATTATACGTCACCGGATGTTGACAAGACAGGACGTCAGGATGGACTCGTCAGTGAGTACACATGGGACAGGAGACTGTCCAGTTAATTGTACAAAATCAGAAGATTTTGCGCCTTCAAAACTCGGAACAAAGGAATAGTAAGAGATTTTTTACTTGAGCTGCTAACCCTGCTATTAGTCGCTCTCACAGGAGATTAAATGGGTGTTTTTATCATTCTGCACACGGATGTTGTATATTCTGCCCAGCAACTGTTGCACGTGAAATGTTCCCCTAAATAGTTAACGTGAAATGTGTACGTTAACCCACTTGATGCCTTCAGGAGATGTATACAGTTTTCGAATACAGTGGATAAACATTGTAAATAACGATAAATGTCTTATTTGTGTGGAACGTATAGGAAGGTGTAATTTAAAAGTTACTAAATTCAATTAAATTAAAATACTTCAAATTTATAACGTTAATCCAGGAGTACATGCTTTTTCCTTCATAACATCTAAAAATAAACAGAGATATACATTAAAACGTTACATATTACCTAATATGTAATAAATAAATATAAATTCCTTTCATATACAAAATATTCTATAAAAAAGGCAAATGAGAAAATCTTTAATGAATAATTAAATAAACGCATTAACAAATATGTTTCCCCCGGCTGAGTAGTTAACGTGAAATGTGAATGTTAACCTGCAAAATGCATTCAGAAGATGTACAGTTTTTGAATTCAATAGACAAACATTAAAAATAACGATAAATGTCATCATTGTTGAACAATGTTAACAATAACCTCTAGAGTTTATTAAATGTAATAAAAATGCATAGAATTTATAACAAAATTTTCAAACACAATACATGTTTTTTCTTTCTTTCATATGCAAACTATTCTTTAATGGCAAGTGTGGAAAAACCTGAATGAATAATTAAACGCATAAACAAATAAACTAATAATCCTAAAGTGTTTGCAAAATTACCCCTCCTCCTCTTTCTCTTTCTCTCAAATGGGTCTGATTGCATGGTTTAATAAAAACAATTTCTTTGAGTAATTACTTTGTATGCCATCACCTTTTTTTAATACCAGAACTTGTATAGCTTGTTTGGCATTGATTTTTTTGTCCATTAATATTTGTCTTGAAGCTGGGATGGTGCTTACAAGAGAGAGCTGCAGACTTACAAGGATATTGGAGATGTTGGAGAAATATGGTAATTTTACTGTTTCGTGTCAAATGCTGTACTGTAATATTTGAATGACTTAAGGCTACACAATATATCGTTTGAGTATCGATATCGCAATGTGTGCATCCGCAATAGTTACATCACAAGACATGCAATGTTGAGTTAGGATTATAGATGACTAGAAACCACAGGTCAAAACACACTAGATTTGTGGAGACACTGCAGAATTGAACCAGGATAGAATGAAAGTTTTTAGAGCCTTTAAATGTGTGAGCATTTGAAGAGCGTTTAAATCATTTTAGTAGTGCATAAAGAAGATTCATTAAGAACAATTTTATGAAATTTTGTATTTGGTGAAGACTATACACTATTTTACGTTTGATTATTCAAATTCTGTACCTGAATACTGTTAGACTCTCTCCAAAAGAACATTAGGCACTATTTTAATTAACTTTAATATTTGCTTAATTGTGCTTATTTATGACTGTATTTTATGAACGTATATAATAAATTACATAAAAATATATATTTTTTATTTTTCTCCCCTACAAAATCATCCGAAGTAATGACTTTGCATATAGAGCTATTCAAGTCATCTGGTGAAATTATACCACAATATATATCGCAGAGAGAAATATATTGCATTGTAAAATTTTTCCAATATCGTGCAGTCCTAGACTTCATAGTGATGTTTAAAATGAAGTATTCCAGGACTAGTCTTTTCTGACAGTATACGACATGTAAATCAACTGTATTCTCTGGTGTATCATTTGTGTTAAAGCAATATAAATCCTCCACCGTTAGGTTTGGTGAGGAAAGCATGCACAGAGTGATCAGATGGATGGAAGCACAAAATATATCTGAAAACGCTGCAATTCTTGATATTGGAACTGGAAATGGGATGTTTCTCGTGGAACTGGTAAGTGTGCAATTTTATTATCTCTACCTTTAGTTATTTACTTTATATTTTATATTACTTCTTAATTTTACTTGTGTTTGTGTTTTAAAGGTGCAGTAAGCAATATTTGAAAAATGATTTTCTGCAAAGACACACATGCAGCCAATCATCAGTAAGGGGTGTGTCTGAGACATTAAAAAGGGGCCAGTTCTTTTTGGGGTTTTGTTTTTTTCAAATATGAACATCATTTGACAAAGTTAGCTTAGTGCACCTTTAATTGTAACACTTGTTTTAAATCATGAACAATTTAACAAGTATAGATAATAGTAATAATAATCCTAATCACATTCATTGTCTCTTAAGGCGA
>NC_141037.1:34477500-34570000 GCF_052040795.2 Danio rerio
TATCACATTTGGTGTTGTTTGTTTTGACTTGCATTCGGAGCTTATCAAAGATCTAGTAGCCATTTGGCAAAAGGTTAAAAAGAGGGAAAGGGATGAAAGAAAAGCAGCTACCCGCAAACACCTGTTCACACCAGAGAAACAGGATGAAAAGAAAAGACCCACTGCCAGGCAACAGCTATCAGTGCACTTTTACCTAAAGCAAGCTGGCGATGTTCACAAGAAATACGCTTTGTTGTGTTCTGAGATCACATGTTGTGCTAAAAAGCTATTTTTAATTTATTTAATTATGAAGCTCAACAGTATTGGGACATTTTTACCCTTGCTGCGTTCACTTGACGCTTAATGAGAACCAGTCTTCCGAAATTAAGCTTTCCTCCACTGACAGAAATCTTTTACTATTCTTCTAACACAACTTTCTAGGGCCTCTAAGCAAAGGATCCCACTTGTCCTTTTACTTCCTGGCTTTGAAATATGATTTGCTTTGAGCATTTATGTACAAAGTCTTGCATGTGCTGTGATGAAAGAGGAGGTTTTATTGTGAGTCTCCCTGTGATAGTGTGAGAACAGAGAAGATGGGAGGTATCTTAGCCACGGCGGGGCCTTTCAGCACTTCTCCATATAGCGCACACTTAAAAGCCTCCGTCCACCGAGTTCTTTTTAATCTGCACTACTAGAGGAACACTGCTTTTTGAATGTGGCAATTAATGGAGATTCATTGAAATTAAGTTTATATCTTTCAAGATGTGTTTGTCATTTGTATGGCATCCAAGCTTCACTCACGCCAAAAGTGTTTCATCTATCTAAACAAATGAAAATACAACATTGAAACATTTGATTTGAAAAAGGATATTGTACTTCCTGAATATGGAGAGATGTCTGACATGTCCTGAAGGTCTCCACATTCTGACTTTATGAGGGACAAGGACAAGCCTTCATTCCCTGGGTGTGTTGGTGAGATGGAACGATGGTGGCTGAGGTGGTTGGACGACATCTTGGTCCGTAGGCTAGTGGTCTCTCTGGACAGATCCAGAGACTCAGGAGAAGACCTATCCTTTCCTGGGTAAGGCCCTGTTGGGGCACCTAAGGGGCTTTGGAAAGGGTAGCCCATTAGAGGAAGGGGGAAAGGATGGCGGAAAGAGGGAGGACTAAAACCCATTGTAGAAGATAAAGGTGGGGGGTGCAGAGAGGGATGGTGGTGGTGACCCCCAGGTGTGGAAAGTGACCCAGTCTGATCTGAAGAGTTCTTTCTCACCACCAAAGGCAGGGCCTCTGTTTGGTCATTTGAGTTGGGCACCTGCATACTAGCAAAAGTGTCCAGGGGATTAGGAATGATGACATCACCAAAACATTGCAAGCGCTGGTTGGCAGTATGGAAGTTTGGATTTTCTCCATTGACTGCGAAACGATCAGGGGATTCCATGTGCAGGGGTGGGAAAACCTGAGGAACTGGGCGTGGAGGCTTGGCAAAGACCTTCACCACAGTGTCCACTACCTGGGACATTGCTGTATTGAGCTCTTGTTTTAGCGTTTCTGCCAATTGTTTGCCCTCTGCATGCATGGAGGTTGGTCCCTGGCTCTTTCCTCTTGATCCATCACGCTTGGGTTTGTCCCCCTCCATCATGCTCTGCTCCCGAATAAGTGCGCGTGCTCGATCCAAAAAGTGCCCCGGATCCAGGTCAGACATTTCGTTGTCAGAACGATCTGGGACAGAGTCGTGGGCACGATTGTCCATTCCATCAGAGCGCATGCTGTCTTCAGAGAGGTTCCCATCTTCATCGTTTTCAGAGTCAGTGCTGTCATAAATCTGGTAGAACTTCTCTTGGAGTTGCCGGAGCTGCTTCTGCATGTCCTCCAGCTGTAGTTTGAGTTGCCGCCGTTCTTCATGTTTCTGTTCTTTGCGTGCAGAGACGAGCTGCTGAAAACTCTGCTGCTGCTGCTGTGGCAGTTTCTGTTTGCGCTTGTTTTCCCGGTAGTTCTCACGAGGACTCGGGGGCTGGGCTGCCCCCTCACGGTCGTTATCTCCTGCACGAAGTGTGACGCTGGGAGAATGGCTCATCCCACGGATGATGTTCTCCACCCGGGCACGTTTGGCCCTTAGATGCTCATCTGTTAGCCTCTCCATCTCAAATTGGGTCATGGAGGGCCTGCTGAATGGTGAAAGGCACTCCTGAGGGCTGCCCCGTGAGGAGTTGCTGCAAGCATCCTCCTGCTGCATCTCTGAGCCGGTACTCGAGAGGCCACTTCCCTGGAAATTAGGCTCACTGCCTCCATTTTTGGTCAAATTGTTTTTCAGAAGCTGAGATATGATGGTTGCCCCTGGAAAGGGCATCACAGCGTCTTCGTAAGAGTTTGCTCTCTTCAACAGCTTGCGAAGCACGTTGGACTTCTCACCGTCTGCGTGCTGCACCACTGAACACTCAACATCCTGCTCGGAACCGTGGGGATTCATGGCACTAAGAAAGGTTGCTTTTGCGCGGGTAAAAACCACAGATGCTTGCCCAACAGTCCTCTTCACTCCTATGTCAACTCTTCTTCTCTTGGTTTGTCTGCTTAAGAGGGATGTGCTGTCATGGTCAGGCATCACTGGAACTGTTATTGTGCCATCTTCGAAAGCCTGTCAGCTGGGCACAGCTCGAGAACCCTGGGAACCTAGCCAGAAAGAAAGGACTGATGAATAATTTTCTTTATATGTCTCCAAGTTTCTTGTGCCCAATTCTAAATGCTATTTGAACAGGCTAATGTCTTAGACAACATCACACAAGATTAAAAATGCTTAAAATGCTAGGCCTACAGTATTTTAAAAGAAACTGACAAAAAGCTTAAAATGTATTTGTATTAAAGTCAGTTACAAAGTTGTCATTACAACATTTATTAAATAATCAACCAAAAGGCTGCATGCCAAAAGTATAATTCTCATGTAAGACCCCATTTAAAAATCAAATTGCTGTGTTTAGCTAGACATGTCCTGCCACTATTGTGCTCACACAGCCAACTTGCAGGCTTTGTTCACTTTGGTAAGTGTCGATGTACCATTTGCCAAAGAAACAGCTACAGTTGATATTTGCAAAGACACTTAGCAAATAAAGACACTCAATATTATCTTTTAAAGATTAACTGCCTACTTCCCATGTAATTAAAATTATACAACAAGTATAATACACCACACAAATTAAATTCAGGGTTAATGAATTGAATTCAAAGATAACTCCTTTTTGTGTGTAATGCAGTGTAATAAACGCTAATTGCACGTTTTGCAAGTTTGTTGAAGGAGATCGGTCAACGTTATTAGCCTAATCTTAAATCACATTTTAAAAAGTTTGAGCTCACCATGCACATTAGAAAAAAAAAACATAATATCTAGCTTTGCTAATTGGGAATGTAACGCACATAAAAAAAGGCACATCATCTCACGCATGACTAAGGTGCACAGTTTTGCAAAGCATATATTAATTAACGCAACTACTTCTCCATAACATACAAATATAAAAGTTTTGGATAAAATATACGTGTAATAATATAATGTTACAGTGCATTTATTATCATCAGTACGGCTACATGATAAAGAGTTGTTAACAGTCGTTATTATTAGAAAAAAAAATCTGAGACATGCACCTTGTGAGACATAACTTTAATTGTTCTTCAAGACGCACCGATTAAGGTTGTCAGTGGTTTTCATTTAGGGTATGAAATACAGCGACAACTTGCTTTAGCTGTCTCTAAATATAGACATCTGAAAAATCAAGACAAAATGGCAACAAAATCTGTTCGTTTTGGATGCCTTTCACCTCATACGGACACTGCGTCCTATGCGCACCTCTTCTCGCCAAATATTTAAAGCCGTTCAGCTTAAAGCCGAAAAAGTTGTCAAAGTAAGAAAATTAAACTAATTCAATCACACTCATGTGAACATAAATCGGATAACGCAGTTGAAGCGTTAAATAGCTTAAACATGTATGTGCCCACCAGCAAGTTCGAGGAAATAGTAGTTTTAAACATTTAAAAACCCAAGAACCCTCACTCAGCCAACTTAAAGTGCCCTGGAAAGCATTAAAACTCAAAAAAAAAAAAAACCTCAAAAAAAAAAACTTCTGAAACATTTAAAAATGATTGTCAAAATTTTGTTAGTTAAGAAATTTCAGATTAGTTTCGACAAGTCATAAAAACCTCATATCATATCATCATATGTATATTGTCTCCACCAAACCCTGGTCGCATCACTTTAGTAGGAGCACAGTGATACACTGATCATCAAACCAAAAATATTTTTATCAACAACCACGTGCGTGGCATTCATTTTGACAATAAACATCTAAAACCGTCTTTACGTATATGTCGGCAAATCTTTGAATCTTATGTGCGCGTAAACTAGAGCTTTGATGTCTATCTGACTTTCACGTCATGAAACGATGATGATGATGAAGTAACGCGTCAAGCTGTAGTGGCAGTGAAAGTGAGATGCTAAGTATAAGCCTACGTTTATAAAAATAAAGGTTGATCAATGGTAGCACCTTAGGTTCAGAAAAAAACATGTTCTTATTAAGAGGCTTTTTGTAGTTGAGATTAAAAAAAGTTATGTTAGGACATTATAGGTTCTCAAGTTCACTGTTGTTGTCAATTGGCTCTTTAAAGCACTACAACAAGACGTTCAAAAAAAATTAAAGAATGAAAGCAGCATAATAGTTCTTTGTAACACTTAAAAGATTCTCCAGTGACTGGGACTGGGATCTGGAACCTTTTTTTCTATATGATTTTTTACGACTGAAAGCGTCTATGTAAATGACGAGGATATTTGTTATTGGCATAAAACAACAGACGACTGACACCAAAAATGTAAAATAATGAAGATGCGGAAAGTGCACGCACGGTGTGCATCCGAGAAGAGAGCGACTGTCCTATTACGAGGAATAAACGGCAAGTTCAGAACTGAGCGTAGTACATGTTTTGCGTCGCCTCTCCAAAGTCTACAAGCAATATTACAAGTGCGTATTTATACTTACTTTACGGAAAACATTGAGATGTTATCCCTCCGAAATGGCACGAATTAAATGTAAAGTTAAAACAACCGCAACCCGAAGACAGTGAAGGATAAAGCGATACAGCGCATCAACTGGAAAGTCATCAGAACAAAACTCAGCGCGAGCGCAAATGACAAGGTTACTTACTCTGAAGATGAGAGCGAATTGAGCTTCTTCGCGATAGTGTAAGAGAGAATACAGAGGGTTGTTCGCCCCGTGATGAATATTGTAATTTCTCGGGACAAGCGAGAGCGAAGAGAGTGAGATAGAGAAAGAGCTCTTGTGCGCCGCTCCTCTCTCTGCATGAAAACTGTATGTCTCAGCGCACGCGGCCAGGAGGAGGCTGAGAGCGCGCTCGCACCAACAAGATTCACTTTAAGACGCGGCTGAAGGAAGCAGGAAGACGGCGCGTCATAATCATTGTGATGTAACGCTCGCACCTACCAATAAGAACAGTCCGCTGGATTTAGAGGAATACAAAACAAGTGAAGTTGAAGACTCCGCTCGAGCACAAACGAATGATACGGAAACCTATGTGGGATATCTGTAAGGATATGCACTTTTTTAAACAATACGTTCTCTGTGCGGATTTTGTTAAAACAGCTATTTACATAATGTTAAAGTTGTTTATGCTCACTGAAATGTATACACTGTGGATGCACGCTTTGCAGGATGTTTTTTTTATTATTATTATAAATATTAATGTGTATTATTAAGTGCACTTATTTTTTCTTCAGAGAAATACAATTGAATTTTGTAACTACTTTTGCATCCTTTCTGTATTCTGTCATCAACTAATATATAATTGCGAATAGTATATTTTATCAACACGTTTAAAAATAAGACAAAACTCACGACATTCGTGAAATGTGGTATGCAGGCCCCAAGAAATGACCGCAGCCTCGACCTCGTGCGTGCCTGGGTCCGTGAAAATAGTTTCGCTTGCCAAGGTTGTCTTTGCGCTATGTGCTTTTTTCTACTTAAGACCTTGTTCTTACTTTAAATCCCTCCTCCTAGCCTCCACAGTAAACAGATGAAGGAATACGCGGATGCTTTGACATGTTCTTACTAATTGCTGTTTAATAGCCTTCTTCTTGCAGATATAAAACCGTAAGATTACCTCAAAATGCATCCTTTAAAATTAAGGCACATATATCCCTCATGCTTTGTGATCAGTTATTAAGACAGCTTTATATATTAAAAACAATATCTAAATACTTAATTAATATTTGATTGTAAATATCTGCTATAGAAAAGTGTATTAGTGTTGTCTTTCCTGCAAAGTTTGATTTTCACCGAATACTTAGACTGTTGATGCGCAGCGCATGTCAACATTATCAATTATCTTGTTCATAGATTTGAACCACCACGCTAAAATAAAGTTTTGCATTATAGAAGAAAAAAAGGCATAGGATTATTTGGACACATTATTTAGAGAGCCATTAGCCAATCAAATGATGATTTCTCACCATCCTATCAGGTGCTTCAGCATGTAAGCAGATTTCCCAAAGCCTTAACCTACTTTTCTGTAGTCGCTTTTACTGTTTATTGTTGAAATTAAATTGTATTCAAAACGTCGCATTTTACTCATTTTCTGTCATCAATGTAAAAGTTTTACCCTTTTAAATTTTTGTAGTTAAATCCACCTCTTCTTGTGCTCTTGTAGCTGTTCTTTTAAACGAAATGTGATGTGATCCTACCACGGTGTCTGGAATATATTTATTTATACAAATGAAATTTAAATATATTATCCAGCGTGTACAATAAATCGTGTACTTCATGTGATACCAGACGCATTTAATTATGAGATTCTAAAAAAACGGCATTGAAAAACCATCCAAGCACATTTCAGTGGTCTCATTCATTCCAAAGCATGTTTGGGCTGTCAGAGCAAATGACAGCAGCGCAGCTGTTTGACCTATTAATGAGATTATTTACTGTAACCCTGTTGATCTGAATTCTTCTACAAATGTGGGTTAGAAAAGCCATCTTCAAATCCTTTCAAGACAAAACCTGTCAGCATCAATGATTATTATTAATATTATCATAATCACTTTTATTATTATTATTATTATTATTATTATTATTATTATTATTATTATTATTATTATTAAATATCTACTGTTAACCACCGATGGTGTTATACATTTTAACGAGGTGACTGTAACATTTAATTAACATACATCCCTAGAGATTTTACCTGATGGTGACCATTTTTTTCCGACAGTGTTCCTCCTATACGCATTGAGTGGAAGATATGTTTTGTTATTCGTAACTACAAAAAGGGGAAAATAACTTTTCTTTAAGTTTAGAATAGGATTCAGCTTCACAGAAACAAGCTCTTTTCTTTTCCTTAAATGAGGACAAAAGGAAAGGCGTGTTGTTCAGTCAGTTTCCATGTCGCAAGCAAATGTTATTGTGAGTGAATAAACTGGGAAGGCAGGATTTTTGCAGCAGTGAATTTTTTTTCCAAAACAGGTGTTCCAACTTATTTTGTTAGCATCTTTCCCCAAAGGCACGCTCGGAGTGCGAGCTTAGTGGAAAATACATGACAACATTAAAGCAGTGGTGTTTGGAGAAGGAAAACGCCTCTTAGGTGTAGAGGAAACCTGTTTATTAACACCGCCACCTCTGATCTCTGTCACCTTTTTGCTGGACACTCATTCACTAAATGTCTTGGACTCGCTTGCATTTCATCAGGGATAACGGCTAAACACTTCAATATAATACCGAATAGTTCATATTAGATGTCTGCGCAAACTGGCTCATTTAGTTTTACGCGTCAGCTTATAGCAGTCATTGCTTTTGCCAACTGAACAATTGTTGTATTAAACTGCCGGCAAAAATGAAAACATAATTAATTCACAAAAGGTCTGCAAAAATATAAATATATATAAACGAAACTTTATCTGAGCAAAAGCTTTCTGACCGCCGTCTATTTGAAAAGACAGTGTTGCTCACCTGCTCTTCCACAGTCTTTTTTTCCACTCAGCCCTCAGAGATTACGAGAAAACAACGCGTTAAAGATATTAACCACCTATTATTAATTTTAATTTACATCACTCTTGTATTTTGTTTTGTATTTGTGACAGCACATGAGTTAAATTCCGATAGTTTTGCAACTTATTTGCTTTTGCGCGTCTGACTTTCAGCACCAACTGTCTTGCTTCCACACAACTCTGAGTAACCAGCTTCTTTATGTGTGCAGACTCTCCATAATGCGAATTATTTCAATGACTGTCAGCAGAGTGGATTTTTAAAGCACTTTCTGTTAAAAATGTTCTCAATTCATTTGGTTAAAGTTCGTCTCACGTAATCCGAATTGTCTTTTGGCGCCCCTAGCGTAGATACGGTTATAGAAACTTGTAGCAACTTCAAGAATGTTTTAAACAATTTTCAAAGCTACCAAAAGCTTTGAAAAATAAAAAAAGAACAAGATGAATAAATAATAATGATAACAATAATAAATTTTATTAATTATAACATGTGTTTTCTGATGTGTACACTGAGACCAACAGCCATGGAACAGCAATGGAACAGCAGTTGCTATGGTTACATCTTCAATTAATGGCGAATTCGGTTCTGAAGCGGTTACATTTGCAGACAAATTTGTCATTTAATTTTTGAGGTTAATGGCACAATATTTAAAAGGCTGTTAAAGTGTATAAATTACTTTTATGTTGATGTATTTGTACACACATGACAGCAGTCTCTGTTGATATTGCTACGTCTGCATCTGAAGCCGAATTCTGTTCGCAAGTGTTTACATTTGCACACTCTAATTTAAAATCAGATTATTAAAGTTAATAAAACTAGTTTTAAATGGTGTTGAAGGAATATAAAATAAGTTGATGTACACTCCAGTAGGCTACTAACAGCCATCGAACAGCTACAACAATGGTTGAATTCACCTAAATGCGATTTCAGTTGGAGAGGGTTTGTGCATTTTAATGAGTCAAGTTTGTGAGCTTAACAATGCATTGTTTAAACTTGAAATGCATAAAAGCATAATCCAATAAAGACATAAATACCTAATTCACAATTTGAATCAAAAATTTGTTTAGTAATTTGTTCAAATTGTTAATAATGTAAGACTACTTTTAGTGTGGACGTTTATTTTATTATTGGATATGGACATCAGGCCTACGTATAATAGGAATTTGCTTTTTAACCAAACAGGTTCAACCTCACAATGACTTATTTACTTTATAAGAACAACATGGAAAAAAAAACAGTAATTTTTTAAAAGAATTTTTGAAAACACCCTCCTTTCCACAATTCTAATCATGTATTCATCTAGTATTTGATTAGTAATCAGGTTAAATGATGTTATGTAAACTTGAGTAGGCTGAGTATTTATCTGTTTATGTGTTTATTATAGACTGTAAACCTACAAATATTAGGTCTTTAATTTCAAACCAGAAACAATGACTTATTTCTATCAATTTTCATAGGAGGTGTATTTTAACAGAATTAAAGTGCAGATTTAATTTATTATTATTTATTTATTTATTTATTTTATTTAATTTTTTGTGTGGCAACATGGCACTATTGTGGGTAGTTTTTATCTAAAGGCCATTCGGAAACACAGCTGACACAGAGGTGCATTTCTATCCTATTTAATGTGTTTTGCTCAGGATAAGTTCAAACTGTGGTTTTTCCTAGATGTGTCAGTTATACATAGTAAGCTCCCGCAGTTTGCATAACTGACTGAGAGAGGGTTTGTATAACTTTAATCCATCCCGCAGTTAGAGCATGCATTTATTCAAAGGACCCAAAGTTGATAGCCCAAAATAAATTAGCAATTCAGATGCAATATCAACAAACAAGGCAAAAAAAAGAAATCAACTGGGCTTCATATGTCACTTCTGTGGATTACAGATGTCCTGGGGGCTACTGGTAAAGAGAGGATCAGTGGGATAGACTGCCAACAGATAAACAGTATCTAATGCTGTGTGGACACTGACATCGCCCTTTCATGCTGATCTGTGACCTGTTACCTGAACCCTAACATGAGACCCCGAAAGAGATATGTATTTTAAAAAATAAACAAACAAAAGTTTTATAAGTACAGGTGTAGTCAAAAGTACTAGCTCACCTGTGAAATTTAAATAATAAAAAAAGCTTCACAAATGTTGTTTAACAGAGATTTTTTTCCAAAAATTTGAAATAAAAATTTTTAATAGCTAACTTCTAATAAGGTTTATTTTGTCTTTGTCATGGTGGCAGTGCATACTATTTACTTGAGATAATAGTATTCAGCTCAAAGTGCAATTTAAAGGCTTAACTAGCTTAATTACACATTACAAAAAAAATCACAATTTAATTATTTTTTTTCGGGTGCCGTAAAACGTAAAATAACAGCTGTTAAATTACTGAAATTTATGACAGAGTAATCGACGTTACATTACAAAAAAATTTAATTACAGAAAATCACAATTTTATTTATTTTTTTAAATTTCTGTAATTTAACGGCCGTTTTTCTATGATAAATGTCTGTAATTTAATGGGTGTTATTGTACATACAATTTCTGTAATTTAACGTCCGTTAGTTTACGGTAAATTTCTGTCATTTTACAACCTGTATTCTACGATAAATTTCTGTAATTTAATGGGTGGTATTCTACAATAAATTTCTGGAATTTAACAGTCGTTATTCTACAATAAATTTCTGTAATTTAACAGCCTTTATTCTACGATAAATATATGTAATTTAATGAGCGGTATAAAGATAAATTCTGGAATTTAACGTTAGTTATTCTACGATAAATTTTGGTAATTTAATGAGCGGTATTCTGCGATAAATTTCTGTAATTTAAAAGGCTTTATTCTACAATAAATTTCTGGAATTTAACGTTTGATATTCTACGATAAATTTCTGTAATTAAATGTCCGTTATTCTACGGTAAATTTCTGTAATTCAACAGTCGTTATTCCACAATAAATTTCTGTAATGTAATGTTCGTTATTTTATGGTAAATTACTGCAATTTAACAGCTATTATTCTACGATAAATGTCTCTAATTAAATGCTCGTCATTTTACTTTTTTCCACCACCCCAGCTGCTGGAAAATTTTAAATTACATTTACAATGCATTTTAAATTACACATTTTTTGTAGGCAAGTTAGGATAGTTATTGGATTAATTAAATTAATGTGTCTAATTGTATTGTATTGTATATGGGTCTTAAAGTAAAATTGACCTTGAGAGAAAAAAAATATACTGTAGGAAATACTTTGAACATTTCTTTGGTCTCTTAAACATTGGAAATATAAAAAAAATACACATTTTAAAGGAAGGTTATTAATTTAGGTTTAACTTTATATGTACTCATTTTCTTTGACCAGTCTCTAGGAGCAATATTGGTTTCTTTGTCTCTAGTTGTAAAGCACTGCATAATTGTAATATTAGTCTTGTTCCATAATATTCTGCCACGTCTCCGTGCTGAACAGATAATATCCCGCACCTTACTAATCACACTAAAATTGAAAGGCCATATGAGGCAAAGAGAATAGAAGGGGAGAGATGTAATAAGACTAGATTAGGGGTGGCAGCACACAAGAATAGATATAAAAAGGGGAATATTACTGCACTGTAGATGCTGTTGTGCACAAATTCAGTCAGCTTCCAGGGGCCATCAAGATTCAGGGAGTAGCTATTATTCTACACATTAGCGCGGGCTAGCTAAAAGCTCTTATGCTTGAAGGGGTCTTGGAGGTCTTCAGGAAAAAGGATGTGGCACTAAGAGTGGGCAGTGTTTAAGAGACCCCTGGTACTCTACGAAAATGGGAGGCTCTCGATGTGACAATGTGACATGCCGGATTCATTTACAAGACTGGCGGAGCAGGGAATCGAATATGGTATTGGGACATGGAAACGATGTTATGACATGTAACCATTACCGTCAGGTAGAACGAACAAAAAATAAGGAGGGAAAACAAAAGATAAGAAGATGTGAGGTAACTGAATAGAGCGTTTTTGTTTTTTTAAAATATAATACAAGATATTCTCTCAAATGTGACCGAAGTACGTTCTGGATTCCTATGGGACCGATGAACCTCAGTCTGTGCTATCAGATACTGGCTTAGGTCTACACGATTATACTTCATGTTTACCAAAAGCGTCCCTGGTAAACACTAACAATCAATGCTGCTTCGTGCCATGGACAGAGTGAAGCTTTAATGCAAACATGTTCTAGGTTGAAAGGTCAGTTTCTTCAGCTTAAAAAAGTGATAGTTGGATTTAGAGAAAGAGAAAGATAGAGATATTTAGTCAATTGGCAATTTGAATATTAAAAATCGCTTTATGGTGGATATGGATATGATGAACGAGATTGCACAGAAAACCATATGCTCCTGCACTCATGGTATTAAAAAAATCCATAGATTACGGTGGAATAAAACGTTGTTGGTGGGACTGAGCGCTAATTCGGACCATTAGATTTTGAATGGCTAGCTCTTGTTTTGATTCAGTTCTTGCCTCCAGTTGCAATTCATAATTTGATTCAGTGAACAAAGATTTATTTTCTGATGCTATTGGTATCAGTTTGTGTTTCTGAAATTACATTTTGTCCATATTTCGGATAAAAAGACATTGCGTTCGAAATGAGTGCCTTCTGAAGTTAAAAAGGGTATTTGTTGAAATAGAACAGGTTTGAATGAACTGAACACGCCTAAAATCATGACTTCTGTTTATAGGGATGTCCAGATCCGATCCCGTCAGCAATGTCAACAATGACATCATTTTGTTGCAGAGACGCTATTGGTTAAATTCTGTCAATGTAAAACAATGTAGAAGCTTGAAGCGGAAAGCACGAGTATGTCTGCGGTCTGGAGGTATCATAAAGTTAATGATGACAACATTGCCATAGCAAACTGTGAAAAATGCAAATGTGGGATTGCCTGATGGGTATTTTAAATTGACGTGCTATTTTTTATACTAGATACACATTTACTGTTGCACTAAAGTCCAAAAGTAAAGAATTGTTGTTATTTATTACTCGATTGCTCAAGCTACCTCACAGAAGTGACAAGAGTGGTTGAATGTTAAAATAAGGTGAATTAAATAAAAGATAAGGAACATCCTGAATCTGTATCTTCGCTTTATTTGTATTTTATTGCATTATTGAAGTATCGGATCAGGTTTCAGTATCAGTTTTCAGTATTCAATTTGTATCGGTAGATACTCAAAATCAAATGATTTTGTACTAGAGGGCAATAAAACCTAATCAGGACATCCCAATCTATTTACAGATTATATATATAGCGTTTATATACACTGTTAACAATTTCCTGAAGAATTTAAAGTAACTTACTGGAAGCAGTTTGCCGGTAACTTACTGTAAAATACATTACTGGTAAAATACATTTACAGCACCATTTATCCTGTATATGTATTTACATAATTGTATGTATATCTTTACTGTAATATATACAGTAATTTTCACAATGCAACTTTAAAATACACTAACATACTGCATAACTGTGCTACAGTAAAATATAGTTCATTTTACAATTAAATACTGTGTAATTTACAAATATCGTTAACAGTGTATGCCCAGCCCTAGTATCCATAAATGCTTCAGTCAAGTATTGCTGGTTAAACTATTTTCAAAGAACATTACTTTTTAAAAAATGATTGTTACACATCCTATGCCTTTTTCTCTGTGTCTGTCTCGAGGCAGTTTTAAAAACAACTCTAGAAGACTTTTAAAAACAAATTCATTTGTCTATCCTCCAAAAACAATCCAATCTTTGAACCAGTTGCTCATTCCATAGCGCCCATATGTATTTATTCATCTCTCTGCTGTGTTTTTCCCCCTTTTACATTCACTGCCGAGGTCTTAAACTTAACACGTAATTACACAATGGTGAGCCCTGCCTGTGATAAGCTTTTGAATGAATGAGTAGCCGCTGAGACTAAATTGCTCTCGCTCTCCTGCTCCCTCCTGTCGCGTCTGGCCGTCAGGTCAGGGTTTGAGGCGAGTTGGCAGTGCGGAGAGGACCAGGCCTGGCCCCGTGCCTCAGTGCCTGCGGGACCCTACCCAGACTGCCACGGCCCCTCTGGCCTTCACAATGAATAGAGGTCTTCAGACACCAGTGCACTGAACTGAGGCAGCCTTTTCAGCAAACAATCCTATCTGCTTCCTCTCCACTCCAGTCCTCCTGCAACTTCACTCAACTCGTCCAGTTTGTCAGGGGGGCTTATTTTTGTTGTTTTATTTCCATGTGTTCGGGAGGAAAAAAAAAAAAAAGAAGAAGAAGAGCTAGAATGCTGGAAATGGCCCCGAAAAAAACACTGAGGGGAAAGGACCTTTTGAAAAGGGTTGTTGCATTATGGTGTTAGCCTTGATGAAATTGTCAGCTCAAGCATGTGTTTAAAGTGAAAATAAACACCTTGTTGCTATTTAACGGGCGTTTTAAAGAGCGTGTTTGTATAAATCATTAGAGAGAGCTTTTTTTTTTACTGTCTGATTTGTCGATCTAAATGACTGCAGAAATGTTTCAGCATTCATGTCTGCATTTCAGAGGGGATATCATGTTCAGTTTAAAATGAAAATAAAAGTTTATTTGCTTAAAACATTTGAGAATCTTTCACAGTCTGATTTGTTGATCTAAATGATTGTGAGATTTCCAACGTCTGCTTTTTGGAAGAGAGAATTACAGGTTCTGTTGCTTGTACACAAACTTTTGTTAAGGAAATGATTTGTGGCTACAGTTTGTAATTGTATTTGTGAAGTACAGTATATTATTCTGTTATATGAACACTTAAAATTGGATGATGCGCAGAGATACGCAGAATGAATAATCATAAAAACAATAGACAATTAGTGGTCATCCTCTGTGTGTTTTTTTTTCCCGTCAAATTGCTGAGCACATAAATCGCTACTGAGACAGTCCTTAGGATTTTCCCCCCTTTTTTTCCTCCTATAAAAACAGGGCTAAGGGATTAATTTGTACGTCGAGAAAGTAGGCCAGTCATGGGCTCTACAGCAGTGCATTTAATGAAAATCAATTAGGATTATCCTTATTCTTCCCTCACTGAAATCACAATACACTTTGCCTCTTTCTTCCGATAAGCACGTAAGGAAAAGCCTTAGGCTGTTTAGGCGGTAATAAGGATATTACGCTAGTGAAAATAAGTAAATAATTATTAATTAGGCTAAAGCCCAGTCTACCTGAAAGAAATTTGTCTTGAAGGAGGACATGATACTTTACTCACTATACTGCACACATAATGGTTAATGTCTGATTATGTTAATGCACATATTAATATTTCTATTTCTGACTCGGGATCAAATATTGCAGTGCTTAAATTGACTCAAGTGGTAATCTCTTTGATTAAGGGTGGAGCTATGTCAAGTCACAGCTGTAAGCAGCTATAGATAATGGGGATTTGTGCCTGTTTTATTGGTTAAGAGGTTAGAAAAGGATGTCATTGTTGTTGTAGTTACACTTCTGTATGTTAAATGAAATGAATACTAGATACACTTTATTGTATTTTATAATAAGTTAAAGTTAAATTATTATACTGTGGTATTCAATTTCACAGTGGCATTCCACTCATGTTTGGGCAAATTAATAGTCATAATTTACAATTTTGTGAAACAAATAACTGCAATTAATGATTTATAAACAGGTCCATTTTTACAATTTGATATTTGTCAAATATTGGTATTTTTATAATATTATCATTCATTCATTCATTCATTCATTCATTCATTCATTCATTCATTCATTCATTCATTCATTCATTTTCTTTTCAGCTTAGATCCTTTATTAATTAGGTGTTGCCTCAGCAGAATGAACTGCCAACTTGTCCAGCATATGTTTTACGTAGCAGATACCCTGCAAGCAGCAACCCATCATATACATATTTAAAAAAATAAAAATCACATAAAATAAAATCATATATAAAAAATGAAAAACTGCTTTTATTCTAGCCGAAGTAAAACAAATAAGACTTTCTCTACAAGAAAAAAATATTATCAGACATACTGTAAAAATTTCCTTGCCTTATTAAACATAATTTGGAAAATATAATAAATAAATAAATAAATAAATAAATAAATAATAAATAAAAAAAAAATATATATATATATATGTGTATATATATATATATATATATATATATATATATATATATATATATATATATATATATATATATATATATATATATATATATATTTTTTTTTTTTTTTTTTTGTTAACCTGCAAATAAAGTTGAATAGACCCTTGTGATTGTCTTTAATGCTGCGAAAATTCTGTTTCAAAGTATTCACAGAAATAGATCAATTGCCTCCTCATCTGTGTGTGAAACATTAAGAACTTGGAAATTTTTAATATGATATGAAATAATGAAGTGTTTTTTCACCATTGTTCAATTAAGCTCCTGATTAGCATTTTTAATACACTCATAATTTCCATATTTGTAATTTACAGTGCAGAATTCAGATATCACATTTAGCTGATTAGATGATCAGATCAAATAACTATTATAATGTGATTAATCATTAATCACATCAGGCCTAAGAAGCAAAAATTGCTCGAACACTAAAATCAGTTCATTTTTTGTAATTAAAATCAGTATCAGATGATCAGTATCAAAATATCCACTGCAATGAAAGAGAATAACTAGGCACCGATTAAGCAGCAAGGTTTCCAGGTTTTACTCAGAGCATACTGCATTTATTTGGGTCATTTTCCATGGCTTCGCAAAACAGAAAGGTTTTTTTTCTTCTTTTTTTTTTTGGCCACCCATCCACCATATTAAGCACCCCACCTGCTGATGATTACCCATAAACACTTCTTTCTGCTGAGATGTACCTGGCAATTAGTCTTTGAAATGCCCCATGCTTGATTTACCTTAGCAGTACAGGTGAATGGCGATGCACTCAAACTGCTCGACCTCTCGTGGTGCTTTGCGGTTTGTTTACAAGCTTTTTTTTTTGGCGCTGAAATGAAAAATGAAAAAAAAAATGCTTATAATTATTCTCCCTAAAGATTTGCTTCTATAATTACAATGCAATACTGACATTCCGAGAAAAAAAAATAATGCATAAAGGTCTGCCCATATTTGCCATGCAAAATATAAATATGTGTTATTATAGATTGTAATATGGCCTGCGTCATAGATGTATAATAAAAAAATGACTGTGCAGTTCTTCAAAGCACTAATAATGAAAAAAAAAAAATCCTTTCTATGGTTGAAACTCTTGTGGATATGAACAGAAAGCAGGACATCTGGCTGGTACAGTGTGGCAACAAGTATTGTATTTTTTGAATGGTATCTGTGTTAGTAGGCCTGGCTGATTCCTCTTTCACCTTGCATGCCAGATACTAGATAAGAAAAGCTTCTAAGAGTAATCGTGTGTGATGGAGTTCTTTATTACAAAAAAATATATAATAATAAATAAAATATAAATAAATAAAAAATATTAATTCAAATTTTAAGATGAAGTAATTTGGTGGTAGGGCCTTTAGTCTTTTTATTACCAGAACTTCTATGTTAAGTTGCTTTGACACAACCTACATTGTAAAAGCGCTGTTATTAGTAAAGAAATGTAGTAAAGAAATGACAGGTTATGTGAAAGCTTACAGGTTTTATTTTTTCAAATTCTTTCTTCAATATACATTTCAACATACCATTTTTTTACTCAAAACAAATAAAATGATGGAATACAAAGGACCTAAAATGGATGGTACAGACTATTTTTTACAAAATAGTACTTGTGTTTATTAATCCTTAACTATATCCAAAACAGTATCATAAACATTGTAAAAAGCCTTTTAAAAATGCAAACTACTAAACATATTGCCTATATTAATTGGTAATGCTGTGAATAAAATTACGTTCAGATTGTGCCAAAATTAAAAACAAAAAAAAATCTCACTTCAAATGAATCATTTCTTCTTCACAAACACAGGGATAGTTCACCCAAAAATAGAAATTCTGTCATCATTTAGTTACTCTTTATTTGTTTCAAACCTTTATTTTTTTCTTGTGTTGAACACAAACAAACATTTGTTTTTCCTACTGTGGAAGTCAATGATTACAGGTTAAGCTTTCTTTCAAAAAGTCTTCAGTTCAACAGAAGAAAGAAACAAAGGTTTGAAACCACTTTAGGGAGAAAAAACAGTGATTTTTGCCCCCCTTTTTTGGGTGAACTAACCCTTCAACTAACCCACAAGAATGGTCCAAATGAGAAAATGCCATTTCAAAAAAAAAGGTTTTGAATTGAAGAATTTGAACAGTACAACTTAACTGAAACGACCATCAACAATGAAAAACTTTTTTGTCTTTGTTTCTAGACCAAATATCTACATTTCAAATTGAAAACAAGATCATTTAACGTATTATTAACCTATACATTTTGCTTTATTTTATCTGAATTATAAAGCAAAATATTTTTACTTGATCTAAGATTTTTGTTTTAGATATTTGGAGTAGAAATGAGACAAAGATCACAGAAAAAATAAATTACGCAATATCAGATTTTTCCAATATTGTGTATTATTAGTTATTAGGTACACTAAATTTTTATTTATTTATTCAAACTGCTTGATTAAAATGAGCTGAAACAACACAATTCTTGAGATTTCATTGAGAGAACTTAATTTTTTAAGTTTAACCCACATAAATTTGTTAAAAGTGTTCAGTTAACTTAATCGATTTGTGTTGGGACAACATGAATGAATTGTGTGGAACCCTGCATTTTTTTACAGTGGGATACTGGGTTGATTTGTGATACAGAATAAGATCATACTTTATAAGTAATAATAAACAGTTCATATCTTAATAATATGCATGTAATAAACCAGTATGCTTATTATGGTTATTACATAATCTAATGCAGGGGTGCCCAAACTTTTTCTTATGAAGGGCCAAAAACCAAACTTGATTGAGGCTAGTGGGCCAGAGATTAACATTTGCCATGGGTAATTTCCTAATTTATTTAATAGAGTTTAACAATGACCAGAAAACATTGCCTTTAGTATTTTGTTTTTCATTTTATAATGAACTTATTACAGTAAAAACAAAACATTTATAACAGACTAACACTGGTTTTTGCATTGATTTGCTCACCGATGTGTTCTACATAGTCCTCTATCTGTCAAGTGTCAGTATTTACATTTTAAAATAAATTAAGATTTATTTACAATATTTAAATGAAACATTTCATTTCAGTTTGCTGTTAAATAAAATACACAAAAAAAGCAATTAAACAAACAAAAAAAGGTTACGTTAAAGGTTAAAGGCGTTCATCCCAACCCTCTCTATCATTCTCATTCCCCTCTCAGACTGGACTGTGGGCCAAATCAGAGGTTACAACGGGCCTACTTTGGGCATCTCTGATATATGCCCAAAGTGTTTTTGTGGTGTTATATTTGGAACTTCAAGTGAACATGTCTTTATCCATGTGAAGATCATCTTAACAATGTAAAGAACATTTATTTTCACTATAAAGAACTTTTTGTGAAAAAGAAAGGTGTCAGAGTTGTTAAAGATACCAGCTTAGATCCATTAATGCTATTAAAGAACCTTTAACGTCAAGGAAGTCTAAGGTAAGGTGTTTTCATTTCCAATAACTTCTTTAATTTGATTATTTAATTTTAGTTTCATTATAATACCAACAGAATATTTGAGTAATAATCTAATTATAAAATAATTCATGCTGAATTTTATAAAGACATGCACAGGTGGTAAATCTGTGTCTTCCAGCGAGAGGTGATAACAGACAGCGAGAGGGGGAAATTAAGCCGGTGTTGTTCCTTATGTTAAGGTGATGTGTTGTTCTGCTCATTACCAATGTTTGACCGTATGACACGCATCATCTGAGAGTAATGCATTATCCATGAGCTCAGCCTCTCCAAGGAGCCAATCGACTTTCTCAACCTGTTCCTTCTGGAGAAAAACAAACAACAGGTGCGTGTGCCCGTGTCCTCCTCTCTTTCATGTCTTATTCTGTCCGCTGCCAGCCTTATCAGCAGGATGATTTGTGCGCTCATTTGTCAGTATTTTGACACGTTTTCAATTGCTCGTTACTTTTCGTTTGACTATTCGCCTTTAATCCTTTCATCTGAAGCTTAACTACTTGATCTTAATAAATTTCCTTCCCCCGTCCATTTCCGCGCACCTGATTTATGGGCTTGCAGACACTAATTTTGCCCAGGTATAAAAGGAGACCCCCCAAACCACAAAGCTGCATCCTTCGTTAAAGCTCTCAAAGACTTCCTAAAGGGAAAGAGTGGTCATTTGTGCTATAAATCATGAGTGGAGGGCAGTGCGCACCTTGTCCGTACACCAGCGTGAAGCGTTAAGTAAACCATAACATCCTGCATATTGTGTGTCAAAGCCAGAAGGGGTCACTTCCGTTCGTCTGAGCGCCCGAGCACGTGTCTAGGGTTCGGTCTTCAAACGAGTCTGTCTACTCAAGCCATTTTGAGGAAGACCTCTTTTTCTGTCTCTCTTAGTGACTACTTCCTGTCTAGAGCTAAATAGGGGAAGTGGTCATTTAACAGATAGATGGGCCTCTCACTGTCTAATTCTGCGGTGCTTTGTCTGGTGGAGCACTAGTACCTGGGGACTAATTTTGGCTTGAAAAATAGTCCCTGCAGGCAACTCTTGTGTTTTTGGAACAGAAAATACGTGAAGACTCTCTAATTACGGCAGTATGCTCTGATGCCTTTTTCTTTGGGTCAAAAGGAGTTAGAGATCAACTTAAGTTTTTTAGATGGTTGAAAGTCAAAGTAACAGTGACTTTTTTCAATCACTTTTATCACTTTAACACTTTAGTCTTTTATTTTAAAATCTAATCTACACTTTAAACAAGTTATATAATTAATTTTGAGGTTCCAGTGTAATTGTTTTTCTCTTTTATTTTCTGGTTAATGTCGCAGTATTTCACCGTGAATGCATCTTGTTTTTATTTTCTTCAGCATTTAAAAGAAGACTTGGTACAGACTAGGGTGAGTCACATAATACCAGCACTATCAAAAACACAAACATATTTCAAAATGTAAATCTCTCATGAATACAGTTGGATATTGCTTTGGGTATTGATAAACGAGCAAAGGTATCCAAGCTGAGCGAACCCAAGCTGGCCAGTTTTGAAGTCTTTCCGTTGCATGTGCAAGTTTTTTGTCCTTGCCTCATGGTCACTTAAATTAAGCTTGCCTATTTTGGGAATATGATTATATTTTGGCCAATAAATAAATAACTAAATAAAAAAACAAGTCTAAATAAAGTAAAACTATACATTTGTTCAATACGTTTACCATATACACTCTCAGAAAAAATGGGACAGTGTTGTACCAAAGGTACAAACTCTTGTCACTGGGGCAATACCTTTTTATGGGACAGAATTGTACCTTAAGACAGAAGGGGGTTGCACACCACATGCGGCAATCGGTGACACGCTGTGTCGCGCCATGCAGCGTCATGCATTTTAGTATTCTAAACATAGGTTTCTATCGGGTTACGCACACCAGCGCTGCATGTCAGCAGCTGTCTCAGCGCCCATCCGGCTGAGTGGTGCATCCGGTTTGCGACCTGCTAAAGAAAAAATTTGTACCATTGGAGCTTGTACCTTAAAGGACATGATTTGTATCATGGGAAATTAAAATGTACCTTTATTTTTTAAAACCTGCAGATACAATATTGTACCTTCATCAAAGCTACAAATCTGATCCATGAAGTTACCACTACAGTGACAAGACACTTTGTACCTTAGCAGTGTTCCTTCAAGAACTATTTCAAGGCATTTTGCTACATTATATCCAAAATGTGTCAATTTATTTTCAGGCAATATAAAACATCAGGGGTGATGCAGTGGTACAGTAGGTAGTTCTGTCGCCTCACAGCAAGAAGGTCGCTGGTTCGAGCCTCGGATAGATCAGTTGGCATTTCTGTGTGGAGTTTGCATGTTCTCCCTCCGTCCACATGGGTTTCCTCCGGGTGCTCCGGTTCCCCCACAGTCCAAAGACATGCGGTACAGGTGAATTGGGTAGGCTAAATTGTCCAAAGTGTTTGTGTGTGAAGTAGTGTGTATAGATATTTCCCAGAGATAGGTTGCAGCTTGAAGGCAGCTGGAAGGTGAGGATATCAATAATGAAAATGTATTAGAAAATTCTTACCAAATGTTCATTAAAAATGCCTTTAATGTTTAGTTTACAATACCTATAGTTTTGTTTTACCAGTTGTTTTGTATTATAGAACTTAATAATTAATTTAATCTTTTTTAAACAAATGATTTAAATGATGATTTATTTTTTAATATGGAAATTAATCATAAAATCACTTTGCCTTTCCAGTCAAATTTATTTCAATAGATATTGTAATAAAGAAGGAGTTGTCCAACACTAACTGTATATACCTTTTTTATGAGAACAATTGTGTACCTTCATTTTAATTGTACCAAAAAAGGTACAGAACAGTATCATTATAGGTCATTTTGGTACCATATAAGGTACAATTTTTACAAAGGTACAAAACTGTTCCTTTAGGAACATAATTTGTACCACCGTGTACCTTTTTTCTAAGAGTGTAGCTGCTTTTATTAAATAACATTTTGTTAATGAAGTAGGAACTTTGACATCTTAAATATCAATTATCTTCTTGGCACCCCTATCATATTTGTTTAGCCTCCCCTTAACCCCAGTAGATTGAAAAAGGAAAAAAAAAAAGAAAGAAAGATGAATATATATATATAAAAAAAAGAATATTGCCCGCTACCTGGCCATAGCAGATCACCCACACCTCATGGGCATCAGCTCTACATTAATCTGCGATGTGCTTATTGCATTGGTTAGTATGTAAATGAGATTTTACATCTTTGTTTTAAAAAAAAAAAAATCTAAATAATCTGCATTTACACTTTCATGAAAGTGACCAAACATGCTTTATTATTTGTACCAGGCCAGGTGCTGTCACTTTCTTAGTAAACAGTACTTAAGGCTTCAATTCATCGTTTTCAAAGACTCTCATTTTCAGGCGCTCACCCAGACACAACAATCGTTTTTTTTAAAAAAATTTTTGAAGGCAAACTTTCATGAATGTTGTCATATAAACAAGCAGGCAAAATGCATGAAAAGCATTAAAAAAGTGGAAAAGCTTCCACAGACAAATCCAAATTATCTCAGCTGCAGGACACGACTACAAACTTGAGAGAGAGAAAAAAAAAACATTCTTTAGCACTGAGTAGATCAAACTTCCCAGCGAGGGAGACTGATTTCACATTGTCCCCAAAGAGGAGATTTTCCCTTGATCCTTAACTATGGGTTGAGGACAGTCACTTATGTATGAAGTTGTGACAAGCCATAATCCCTGGTGATCATATCTCATAAAATAGAACAGAGAGAAGAGGAATCAGTTTGGAGCATTGGCCCATCTGCCACAATCACCCCACTCCAAATGACTTGGCATCAGCTTTCCTTTTCAGCTCACAAAGACACAGAAGTGCCCGATATCTTGACCCACTTCATCGCTTTGGCCTTCATGAGGATGTCAGCTGAAATTCACCAAAAGAAATAATCGCTGTTTTTCTTTCATACTTTGTTTTAAGATTCTGTGGCGAGGAATGGACAGAGGACAGGAAGGATGTTAAAGGGGATTATGTATGTTTGGCATAATGGGCCAGCTTACTCAAACCAACACTAGCTTCTTTGGGTTCAGTCAGTCATGAATAATGGGGATGACACGCCGTTTGTTTTGGATGATGAGGTAATTTGGAGTGGTGGTTTAAGGAAAGAACTGATAGATGGTTGTAGCGATAACCTATTGTTCATCCTATTATGGGGAAGTGTCGGTCAGTAAAGACAGAGGAAGAACCGTGTGTCTTCCTATTATCGTCAACCGGCTGTAAAAAGTTATGTCATGAGAAAAATAAAAGCTTGAAGACAGAACTAAAGGTTTCACTCTCTATAATTCTTTTTAACCTTTGGGAACGCATTATAATTCAGGAGATCATTTTTCAAAATTTGAGTGACCTCCCGAGCCTGACAGCAAATTCCAGCATGCATATTTGTGTGGTTAAGCACAAGCTAGTTTTTAATAGTCATGTTTTGATAGAATAAGTAAACATCTGTCACATCAGAATCATTAAATGGCACCAGGGAGGCTCGGTGCATATGCCTCACATAATGCATCTAAATGAAACAACAAACATGCCTTACATAATGCATTTTGGTCTTTGTTTTATTCTCACGTTGTATGCAATTGGTTGGTTCTTTTAGAAAACAATGACTACATTTACATGGGCATCAGTAATCAAATTATTAGCCTTAATCCTAATGAGACAATAATATGATTGAGGTGTTTAAAGAGTTGCTTTTTGAATGTTCCTTTCATGATCTCATTTACATGTTATAACACATAATTCGATAAACGTCATTGCATCACTACGCTATGTTTCCTTTGGAGTGTCATGTAATTTTGGGTGTTTCCTTATTAATTTGTTGACTTTAACTGCAGTTTGGCAGTTTCACTTTCTTTCAAAAACATTTTATGCATGCCCCCTTGACAAACAATATATTACATGAGAGTATGAGCTGCTGGAAGAGTGTTGTTATAATGGAATTTGATTTGCTCACAGTATGGGAAAAACAACCTCCGCATTTCGGATTGCATGTGTCTGTTTTCCTTCGCTAACTCAGTAGGTGCAGAGCATAGTGTCAAATAGGGTTGGGTCCATAGATCATGCAATCGTCCATCACCGATGGCCGATAGACATCTCGATGCTGAGCCGGCATCGCAATCCTCCGCCCGCCCTATTGCAGCAGCAACCCACTCACGAAAACTACACACTCAAGCCCTAACACTACACTTACACTAATACATCTTCGTTTTTGAAATGGCATTTTAGAATGAAAACGATCCACGTCCACACTTGCGTTTCACCTAGCAATTCTGAAAAGCCCTCCTTCCAAACTATACCGCTGAAAACGCACATAATGGACAACACACACACATTAGCACACACACAGAGAATATGCGCGCATCTAAGCTCCAGTAGTCAGCGGGTGCTTTGAGCACAAGCAGTGCACGTTGGACTGTTTATCAAGGATGTACCGTTGGGTCACGTTCAACTACTTTTCAGTCTTTAGAATCTATCAGGTAACGTGTCACAGTGTCAGTACACTGCTTCAATCTTTTGCTTTCATGCTTGTACTTGAAATTTGTACTTGTATTTTGGCGAAAACCTCAGATACTGTTGCTTGGTTCAAGTTGTTGACGCCATTATAATGACACAAATCACTTTGCCTATGCATGCCAGAATTCCATGGAAAAAGTGATTGACAGATTTGTGTGTAACTTATCTTTATTTTATTTATGATCTGGTTATGAGTAAAACAAAGACCATACAGGTCAGGTAGTTGAAACGGTAGGCTACATATAATTAATTTGTTATGAATTAATTAATTATTAATAAATTATTAATTCACCGATTCCATCGTGATGTTTCACATTAGGCATCGTACAATGCCAAATTGATCGACGTTGCCCAACCCTAGTGTCAAATAGCCATGTGTGTGTAAACTATCCTGTCGCAAAATGCGGCAAAAATCCTACTTGACAATAATAGTTTGATTGCGGTGTTTACATGTCTGTACTGAACTTCAATAATGGAACTAAAATCGGCATACTCCACATGTCTTAATTCGATTTCTGTTTAGTTCCATTATGACTTTAATCGGATTAAATGAATCAAAAATCGCTGTTTACTTGATAGACTCTTAATCAGAGTATTGACTTAATTGTATTAAATCAGATTATTGGTGTCTTTTTAAACATACTCAACGGTTTTCTGTTCTGTTTAAGAATTTTTATTTAAAACAATAAATTAAATTTATGTGTAAATTAAATATGTCAAAGTGTTTATGATTTTTTTATAATGCAACTTCATTGCCATTATTTGAATGCATTTGCATTCATATTTTCAGCTTTATTTCCCTGATGTGAAGTCAAGTGTACCCTTTGTAAGATATCTCCAAATGTTATTTAACATAATACCGTTTCTCTCCATTTTCTAAATCCTGTAAAATCTGTGTCAAGGATGCAAAGGATCTCTTGAGCAGAGCCAAAATGTTGCTTCTCAGCAAAGTAAATGGATTGTGCCAAAAAGTGTCAATTAGTTTTAAAAGGCCTAAAAAAGCCTGCACAATGGTCCTCTTAATGTATGTGAACTACACTTACCAGATGTCCTTTTTGTTTCAAACAGTTGCCTTGTTTTATGTGAGATTGAACGGTTGGAGTGGTTTAGAGTATCTTTTCCAACCATTAGTCATGGCTAACTCATTAAAACAAATACTTGATTCTTCACCTTTAAACCCATTCTTGTTAAAATAGATGAAATAACTGAGGAGATTCAGCAATCCAGCAAGAGTCCGCAGTGGGAGGAAGAGACCAGTGGCCATTTCTGAGAATTAGCTGGATTGCTTCCTCTTTTGTGTTGTATCTATTGTCTGAAGGAGAAACATGGTTTGCAAAAGCAGCACAATCTTATTGAAATGTTTCAACAAAACAATGATATTTAGGCTGAGTTCATTGTCATTGAATTACACGATTAATAACAGTCGTTTGAAATGTATCATACAACAGTTTATGATATAGGCTCAAATATAATGACTCAATCTGAACATCTACTTGTTAATAAAGTATTTTAAATGCATATCAACGAATGTGTGTTGATTTACTAGTTTTGCCAGATATTGCTAGAAAAACAGCTAATAAAAACAAACCATAGTTAAATTGGATTGCTTTATCATAAAATGTAAATAAGCCACATACTAATATAGTGTGGCCTGCACCTTGCTTATGATAAGAGGATTTGGCAACATTGAAAATTGAACAGCCTGAAATTGTCGTGATTGAGATTTTGGTAATTATTGTTTTGTTTGTTGTCCCAAATATGTTTTAAAAAGGTAACACTTTACTTGTAGGGGGTCTTCATAATGCTGTCATGAAACCTTTATAATCATGATATGACACATGTCATGAATATGAAGATTATATACATGCTTATGACAACTTTTATTAAGTGTTATTAGCTCAGATATGTCATTTTAAATGCACTTTTAAATAATAGGTCACCTATAGCTTTCTTCATGAACCACGGCTGTGTTCAAAATGGCATAAATGTTTTCAAAGTGCACTACAAAGGCAACACAATTGTCAATATGAAGATCGCTAAAACTGAACTGTAAAAATACTTTGAAATCAAATTACTCCTAAGAGAGAGGACTTAATGTTTTTTTTTTTAATCATTCCAAGTTTAAATGTTAGACTGTTTTAAATGAAGAGGGCATAGGGGGATAATGTGAAATAGAACACAACCAGAATCTATGCTTCTAACTACAGAATTCTAACCAGAACCAGAAAATCAGAGCACATCACACCTGTCCTCAGGTCTTTACACTGGCTGCCAGTTACATTCAGAATAGATTTTAAAGTATTATTACTGGTCTATAAATCACTAAATGGCCTAGGACCTAAATACATCACAGATATGCTCACTGAATACAAACCTAACAGATCACTTAGATCTTTAGGATCAAATAAACTAGAAGTTCCAAGAGTTCAGTCAAAGCAGGGCGAATCAGCTTTTTAGCCACTATGCCCCTCGCTGCAGGAATCAGCTTCCAGAAATGATCAGATGTGCTCCAACATTAGGCACATTCAAATCAAGACTGAAAACACATCTGTTTAGCTGTGCCTTTACGTAATGAGCACTGTACTGCATCCGACAGATCGCACTATCATGTTTTTCTCTTCTTCTTCATTCTTTTATATCACATTTTACCTGTTTTTATGTTTTGTTTTGTTTTGTTTTTACACATTTATATTATTTGTTTTTATTTTTATTTTACTTGTTTCTTTTATTCTTGTTTATGTAAAGCACTTTGAATTGCCACTGTGTATGAAATGTGCTATATAAATAAACTTGCCTTGCCTTGCCTAACTACAGCTCTAGGGGTGTAGTTGCAAATGTACAAGCTTGCAATGCAGTTTGCGAATGTTCTTTGGAATGACGGATTTGGAAAATGCCAAATCAATGAACTATGTATGTAAGAAACGCAACTTGCGACCTTAGTTGGCTAACAGTGGTTTTCGGAAATGCACCCCAGGATGCATTTACACCTCAGTAAATAGCAGATATCTGAGTCATGTGCAGACCACAAAACTGAAGGGAGGAGCATTGGTAGAATTAAAATTATTGAACCCCCCCATAAAAACCAGAAACGCACTAGTTGTGCATGTTCATGTGTTTACACAGGTGGTTCAGCTCTGTTCGCTGTTCATAGTAGGATACTCTCACCCATCTTTTTTCTGAGATAAGCTGAAATTAAAACATTTTATTCTATTATCTGATCTCTTGCATACAGTACTTGATAACTTTTACATATTTAGACATACAAATCAATACAGTACAACATTATTGCATTGATTGCTATGGACAGTTTCAGCATTAGTCTGCTTCACTCATAACAAGCAAGTCTTTTTAGGGTCATAACCTATACCCCGTCTACAGACTTAAGGGGAGCCTAAGCCAAACTTTGTAAGGGGGCCCCTGTTAATGCATTAACAACAACCCCAAAATGACTCTCAACCTCTTAATCTGCTCTTGCACAGCAGTTATACTGTCAACAAACAACAGTGTTTTGGTCAGTAATACAATAGAAAATGATAAACAATAGGACAAATTCAATAGCATGAAGATTTAAAAGGGTCATGACCCGAGAAATTGAAATCCTCTTGATCTTTTTACATGGAGAGTTCATTGTACTGTAAGGATGTACTCACACTTGATGATCTGAATCGTGCCTATGAAGCGTGTTTGACCCCCTAAGACTGACTCGTCAGCTGTCCGTGGAAGAGCTGGGGCACAGCTAGACTTAGTTTGGCTTGTGCTCGGTGGGCATGTAGGGGTCATCGCTTAACAGCTTCTCTCGCATCATAATGATGTAAGTGTGCTTCAGCCTGGAACATAAAGTGCAATATGAGTGCGTGAGGAGGGAGGACGTCTTGCTCATGCTTCTATAATCGATTCTAAAAACAAATATCGAAGCAAATTTGACAAAAAATGCCAAAAGGTTGTGGAATGAGCCACTTTATTATGTAATATTGTGACTAAACTCTGCCTCCGCAGAAGAAAATCAATGGTTCTAAATCGCAGCCTGTTGAGCTCCACCCACTGATTTAGTAGGAAAATAATGAGATGGGATTATTATCAGAAAACAGTGGTTGATTTTTATTTATTTTTTTATATATATATTTGAATTTTTCAATGAATCCATACACATAACTGTACTTTTAAACCTTTAGGGGCAGATAAAGTCATTAAAACCAACACAGGCTCATTGTAAAAACGATCCCCTGGATACATTTCTGGAGAATGCAAATTATGTAGCCAGAGCTATGTATGACTGCATTTTGTCTTTAAAACAAACGATGCGGGGTGGTATGATGCCACCGACGGCTTTTTTTCAGGCTACTAGCTGACCCCTTACCTTCATGTGGACGGCTTTTTCGCTTTTACCAGTTTGCCGTGTAGCTCGCCATATACGTTGATGGACTTGAGACGCAGAGGGGAGTTGACCGCGATGACAGGGTTCAAGTCCAGCAAAGAATGGTTTCAAAAAGCAGATAAGACAAAAACAATAGGCAAAAAATTAAATAAACAAGTAAACAACAGGGTGAGATCATTGTAAGATCTGAAAACGTAGTAACAAAAAAGAGCCGGCCGCCAGGGCTTTATTTTTCCAGTTTGCTTTTGAAAACACTGTCAGTTGGGTTTAGCAAAGGGGGTGGGTGAGGTTATCAGTCAGTCAGTGAGTCAACAGTGGCCTCTTGTGAATTTAAACAAGTACAGCTGGTGCGAACGGCACTTGCGAGAGCAATTTGAGATCTAAAAAAGCATACACAGCGGCCTCTGGTGGAAACTGCAAAAAAATGTACCTCCTGGGACGTATTTCATGATCTCCAGATTTGTATAAAGGAGTATGTATCAATAATGAGCTGGGGTTGGTTTTAGTAAACATACACTGCAAAAAATATCGCTGAAAGGCATGGACACAGCTATTTTTCCACCTGACCTTATTGAATATACATTTTGTAGGACTTTCCCGTCAGGCATTACTAAAATTTTATAGGAGGAGAATCAAGTTTTGCTTCAGGAATTCAGTTCACAGTTCATCTGTACTGTTTCCCACTTGCATGCTGGTTAACTGTGACATATTAAGACAGATGGAGCAATACAGTACAATAGCAGTACATTGATTGCCATGGACATTTTCAGCATTATTCTGCTCCATTCATAACAAGCAATGGTTTTAGGGTCATAACCTATACTAGTCCTAGTCATATGGGGGGGCCTAAGCCAAACTTTATAAGGGGGCCCCTGTTAAAGCTTTTTAGGAAAACCCCAAAATGACCTCTTTCACAGCAGTTTTACTGTCAACAAACAACAGGAATTCAAAGAAAACTTAGAACAAACAACTAGGGTGAGTCACATAATACCAGCACAATCCTCAGACAATACTGTGAAAATGTACATTTTGCAGGCACATAAATAGAGTTACATATGGTTTATTTAAGTAAAAGTAAAGTGTGCAAGCTGAATGCATGGATGCTGTCCCCATCAGAAATCTCATGGCTGCTTATATTGAGCATGTGTGTTTATTTTATAATATGCCTATACTATAGACAATAAATAAATAGGCCTAAATGAAAAACAATACTTTTGTTCACTGTGTGTACCATAACTGCTTTTATTAAATAGCCATATATTTTAAAGTAGGCGAACTTTGTGAATAATGAAAAGTTTCTTAGTGCTCCCACATATTTGTGTAGCCCCCCTTACCCACACATAAAAACTAAAACAATTTGGTAAATCTGGCCCATAAATTTGTAGTTTAATTAAAATTAAAGTAATTTGAGTGTGAGTGAAGGTGTTTGTTTAAGCACATACAATTTGAGTGTGTATTTAACCTAGAATTAGTATGTACTTGCCTAAAAAAGTAGCCTATACACCATCTTTTTTTTTAGTATAGAGCTAGTCTGACAATAAACGTTTTGATAAGTTGAGTGATTTGAAGGTTACAGCGATTAACTTGAATAAAGAAACAAAATATGGCACAGGGCAACACATTGGCGCAGTTGGTAGCACAATCATCTCATCTTCAAGAAGGTCGCTGGTTCAAGCCCCAGCTGAGTCAGTTGGCATGTCTGAGTGGAGTTTGCATTTTCCCTCCGTGCTTGTGTGGGTTTCCTCCGGGTGCTCCGATTTCCCCCACAAGTCCAAAGACTGTGCAGTAGGTGAATTGGATAAGCTAAATTGGCCGTAGTGTATGTGTGTGATTGAGTGTGTATGGGTGTTTCCCAGTGATGGGTTGCAGCTGGAAGGGCATTCGCTGCGTAAAACATATACTGGTTAAGTTGGTGGTTCATTCCACTGTGGCAACCTCAGATTAAAAAAGGGACTAACTCGAAATGAAAATGAATATGGCATAATTCTTACATAACTTGAAAAGTCAAAATAAATATAAAAAAACAAATAAAATTATTATATCAATTGCGCTGGCCTTGTAAATAAATAAACTATGAAAGCAAGAGGACCCCCTGGTGGCTTGGAGGGTACTTTGTGCATAGAGAGGATCTTCACTGGCCTCAGCTGTAGATTTGTCCAGTCCTTTTTCTGCAGTGGAAATGTATGAAACAGTTCAAAAACAGACTCATGCGGGAATAACCATACTGAAACTGTTTTGGTCGAAAGCGGACAGTTCCATTTACTCAGCAAGGATGTGGGTCTGAGTCACCTTTAAATCACACAGAACAGTTAAATAACATACTGTAACTGTATTAATGACTCAAATAGTGGACTGACACTGTATTGTGCTGCTGCGTGTGAACATGTTCTTGTTTTAAAGCACTGCAATGTTACATATTCCAAAGGCAGTGAGCACTTCTGTCATAGACTAATCTCTCACAGCAGACTGAACCAAAAGTGCTCTGCTATGTGAAAATATATAATAAATACAGTTTTGGGGTCAAGCGGGTAATTTGCCATGATCATAGAACCTTAAATATATGTATATTACACGGGAATGTACTTTCGCAATCTCCTGGACAACAGAGATTTCCCATTCCTCATATTCATGTACACACCAGTGCCTAACAATATAGATGCATAATGTTTTTTTTTTCTCTTCATAAAACGATAATCACTCAAATCCTGATTTTCAATCCCTTGGCTCAAGCCGACAGTTTAAATAAAATCACTCCAATCCCACGGGTAGGAGAAATGAAAAGGACAAGGATTAAAAATGGTCAGACCTCTTTCTTCTCTCGTTCTCTCTGTGGCTCTGGATTGGACCGCGACCCTTCTGTGTGTGCAGCTTAAGAGCAGACGGTGAGCTTTCACTTTTCCTTTTTTTTTTTTGTGGAGCAGGAATGGGCTTACAGTATTTACTGAGGGACTGGGGGGGGTGTGAGTGTGTGCAACATGGAGCCTTAATTCCATAATCCCACATCATTAGGGTTAATAGGAGACGAGCCTACAGGAAGCAGGAGCATAGAAATACTTTTAGATGCATTAGAAATGTGCTTTAATATCTACATATACACAAAGGGAAATTAATGCATAGGGCAGCCAAACAGCAAGGTAATAATGCACACAAGATTATTTTTTCCTTTGACACGCATTTTTTTTTTTTGACATCTATTAAAAAGAAATAGTCCAAGAAAGGACTTGCTTTGTGTGATTTTAACATGGGTAAGGGGTATTTCTGATTTCATAAAAACAAAATAAACACTAAATAATAATTTTTATCACAAATTGTATAACATTTATTGTTATTATTATTATTATTATTATTATTATTATTATTATTGCTATTGTTATTATTTTTAAATAAGTATTATTATATTATTACAATTATTATTATTATATTGTCACTAATTTATGAAAAAATGAGTTAGTAGATTAAATATAATAATAATAATAAAGAAAATCAAACAAGGAGAGTCTAAAGATAATATCGTTTGTGGAACAAGTTTATTTCACCATTCATTCACATCTGCAGCTGATGTCAAAACAGCAGAAACCGTTGCTACTTCACAAATGTCTCTTTACAGCTAGTATTTGAATGATTCTCTAGCGTAATGTCTAAAATGATGACAAAACAGGGGATTTAGCTCACATTTTAAGAATATAAGGCATGAAATGCATCAGTCTACAGAGATTTCACACTATTTCTCTGTTGCAGTTGGGATATCACAATAATTAATCCCAAAAAAACCCAAAGCAACGCAAACATTACCAGATTACTATGGTATAAATACAGCACTACAACACACAAAAGAGAGAGAGATTGACTTAGAATGTCACTTACCTGTTTCTTAATGATTTGATCAGCTGTTGTTAGAAATTAGGATGAGATTTTATTCTCTAAGGGCTTATTATGCGGTCTCTGTTGCCATCTTGTGGCAGAGCATCAACCGTCTTTGCTCTGCTCAATATAACAGGTTAATGAATGCCACTGCGCTGCTTTTCCGAAATTATAAATATTTAAAAAAGGTTCTATCCATATCCTTAACTACATTCTCACCTAAAAATGCCTCAAAGTTTAGTGAATTTATTGATCTGCTGTCACTCTATGTGGGCGGAGTAATACAGAAGGGTGAGGTGGCTGTTTGAGTGCTGTTATTGCAGAATATCACACAGCTATCAGCTAATCAGATTCGAGAACCAGACAGAAATGTTGTATGTGTGTGTGTGTGTGTGTTTGTGTGTGTTTGTATGTATATATATATATATATATATATATATATATATATATATATATATATATATATATATATATATATATATATATATATATAGTATATTATACAACAACAATAAAAATATCACGTGTAAATACAGAAATACAATAAATAATTATTTGTAATAATAACATACTTGATAAAACAAATTATTTAGTTTGACCTTTTTTTTGCTAATGAGTGCTTCATTAAACTATTGAAATAAATTAGATTTATGAGAATGTAAGCAAACTTTAAATTGATTGATTTTAATTAAAACCATTTTAATAATAATAACATTAATAAATAAATAAATATATAAATAAATAAATAAATAAATAAATAAATAAATAAATAAATAAATAAATAAAAATATTAGTTGTTGTTGTAGAAATGTTATAAATATGTCGGGTGTTCACCATAAACGCAAGAAAACAGGTTCACATATTCCAAGTTGATCTTCAAATAAACAGCATTTGTTTATTCTGATATTGCAGATCAGTCTAATTAAAAACTTTATCCATAATCTCCAAGCCTCATTTACATAACATATAAACATGGCATTGTCTTAAAGCACCGTCCTCATCAAGATACAATGCAAAACAACTTAAGTCCTTAAGACACTCAGTATAATAACAGAAAAGGTTAATTAAATGCTTTGCATACTATAATAATAGACTGTGAGCTAGTTTATGCCGAATTAAGAGAATGGGATGTAAACGGCACAGTTTTAAATGTGGGACATATTACTCCCCTCTTCATGTAATTTAAGAAAAATCTCTGGTGTCCCCATTATGGGTCTCAAAACACTGCACAGATCATTATTGCATCTTGTCAAATTTGCCCCACTGTTTGAGCAAAAACATGCCGTGTGTGTGTGTGTGTGTGTGTTCATCTTTAAATGCAAACGAGGGCGGAGCCTTCACACTACATTGACAGAAAAAAAAATATATATATATATATATCAGTGATTTCCACTTAGATTGAGAGGGAGAGGTTACAAATTTGTGTAGTTTTTGTAGAGTAAAGGTGATTCAAATCATCGACTAGCATGTGTCTGCTCTGTTCCAATGCACTGGCTTTCGCAAGTAAACATTACACAATTAGTACAATTCTCTTATCTTTACAGAACATGTAAAGAGTCTGTCACTTGACTATGAAGTGCATATTAAGTGTGCATTTATGAATAATGCTGACCTTATTGCCATTCTTCAGCACATTTTCTTCATTTAACCTCAATGTCCTCAGAGACTTAGATATCAGGACTCCGTAGAGACCCATGTTCATTGGTACATGTATAATGTTTTCTCTGGCACAGATATTGTAGATCTCAAGTTGTTATAGAGAGCAAACAAAATATGCTTGATTGCCGTAGTTCACTCTCAAACAGTATGTCAAACAGTAGGATCTACGCTAAATAATGGTCTTTGCTCATCTGTGCAGCCAATAACAGAACAGTTAGCATACTTTGCTCAAATGTTTGCCATGATGTTTTATTAATATTGTTGCTTGCAAAAAACAAACTGCAGCATTGCAGATTTAGGGGTTTTAGTTTAGGGCTCTATTTTAACAATCTAGGTGCAAAGTCTAAAGCGCATATCCCAAAAGCATTAAGGGCGTGTCTAAATCCAATTTTGTTATATAAGGACGGAAAAATATGGTGTGCCTCAAGGTGCATGGTCTAACAGCATTGTGCTTATTCTCCTAATGAGTAATGGGTGTGTTTTGAGAATAACGTACATTAAACCAATCAGAGTATCATCTCACATTCCCTTAAGAGTCAGTTGCGTCACACCATGGCACATTTGCTATTTACATGACGGACTTTGAAGGAGGGAAAGCCTGTTTACTTTCTCTTTCTCTTCACTTTTACTCATTACTTTACTCCTTTACTTTCATGATTAAGGAAACAGTGGTGCGCGCACTTCACTGAAGACATCCATTAGACCAGGGGTCATCAATCTCGGTCCTGGAGGGCCGGTGTCCTTGCAGGGTTTAGCTCCAACTTGCTTCAACACACCTGCCTGGGTGTTTCAAGTATACCTAATAACACCTTGTTTACCTTGTTCAGGTGTGTTTGATTAGGGTTGGAGCTAAAATCTGCAGGACACCGGCCCTCCAGGAACAAGTTTGGTGACCACTGCATTAGACTATACATAAGTTTGTTTCTTAAGCGCAAAGATTTGTTTAAAACAATTTCTAAATTCAGTTATTTCAAGCAAACAAATAAATTAATAATAATTAAGAAGTGTGGAGTTATGTTCAATAACACGCCCTGTTCTTATTCCCCATATGGTCCAAAACCTGACAGGTGGACAAATATAGGCTTGTTTTTAGTAAAACAAATATAAATATGCATATAATAGATAATACCTATAATAATAACATTATACAAAAGGAAATTATCATGAATAAACTGAAAAAAGCCCACGAGATGAAGAAGGCATGGAGGCAGGGATTTTTATATTCATATAGAAAACAATAACTTTTGTAACATTTTAATCCTTTAATTCTTTTTCATTTGTAAATATATTTGCGTATTGCTGTACATCTTGTGTGTGTTAAGCAATGTGTATGCATTAAAGGCACACAACTAACATGCTCTGCGCTGGACTTTAGACCTGTTTTCAGCTGGTCGATTGCACAGTCTATTTTAGTTCCTCAAAATAGCAATAAGCCAACAATGCGCCTCAACACACCTCCTTTCTAGACCGGCACACCCATGAGTTCATGAAGTGGCGCAAATAAATTTGCTATTTAAGCAGCGTGATGCAAAACAGTAAAATTAGGGTTGCGTTGGTCTGAAAATAGCAGCACATAGCGCCTACACGTCTTATTGCGCCGGGTGTATAACAGGGACCTTAATATTTAACTCTGAGGTATAGTTGACCAAAAACTGAAAATGACCTCATTGTTTACCCCCCTCATGTGGTTTTAAAACTTTATGAGTTTCTTTTTTATTGTTGACAAAAGAAGATATTTTGAAGAATGCTGATAACCCATTGACTTCCATGGTATACTGTAAAAAAAAATTGGGTTCCGTATTTTGTAGTTCACATACTGTTTTCTGTTTATTTACATTTGTGAATTGCATTACGGGAGTTTTATCTCTGCTCTGTCGATTTCTGATGTTGACAATTCAACACTGCAAATTAGCACAGTGACTTTTATTAGTATTTGAGACAAGATGTTGCAACATAGGCTCATCTGAAAATGTATCTCTATATACATTTCTGGACATTTTGAATTATGTAGCCTGAAGTACGTATGGCTGCATTTAATTTTTTAAATGAACGCTACGGGGCAGTATGACACTGTTCCTTTTCGCACTTAGCAGCTGACCGCTTACCTCTGTATGGACAACTTTCCCGTTGTTACCAGTTTATCCAGTTAGCTTGCCATGTATGTTGGTGGACTTGAGACGAATAGAGGAGATGACCACAACGACGGCGTTCAATTCTGGTGAAGAATGGATCCAGAAAATGGGTAAGACAAAAACAGAAGGCAAAAAATAAAATAAACTAGTAAATAACAGGGTGAGAATGTGGTAAAATCAGAAATTGTAAAAATCAGACGAGAGCTTTTCTTTTTCTGAATTGCTTTTTAAATTTGTCAGTTGGGTTTAGAGAAGTGGGTGGATGAGTCAATCAGTGCTTTTTAAAATACTATTTGTTGGTTTTAGGGTAGGTGGAGGGTGGGACAGTTGATCGGTAAGTCAGTCAGTCATTAAGTCAGTTGACAGCAGCCTCTGGTGGACTTACGAGAGAACAGCAGGCATGAATGCAACTGGCGAGAGAAATTTAAGATCTTAAAAAGCATACACAGCGGCATCTTGTTTGATTCGCAAAAATAAAAACTGCAAAAAAAAACATAGCTAGGACGTATTTGACGGCCTCCAGAAATGTATATAGAGGTACATTTTCAGAATGAGACTGAGTTGGATATTTTTTAAGAAGTAATATACAGTTAATTAGGTCAATTAAAATAAGAGATAAGAGAATTACTGGCGGTTTGTGACCAGGATTTTGTATCATAATTTACAACACCAACAGAGACAATATATCAGTTAATTACTATTACAAATGTCACTTGTCAAACTTTTCAACATCAAAAGCTTTTACAGGAAAGATCAAGTTCACATAATGCATTTCAAATAGCATAAATAATAAAAAAAAATCAATCAGCAATTAAGGAAAACTGTTTATTTACTAATATGTTTTACAGTCATACTGTAGAAGTCAATGGGTGCCATTAACCAGCATTCTTCAAAACATCTTCATTAGTGTTCAACAGAAAATCAAACTATCATTTTAAGTCTTCGACAAGCAGTATGATTTGTGTAAACAAATATGCAAAATCTACTCAAGAAGTTTTAGGTTGTGAACGGATAATCCAGTGAAGTAGAACTAAATGTAGACTTAATGGATGTCCTTTATGCTAGTGTGATTCCAGCTAAAAAGGTCAAGGATGTCTACATACAGTACATAAGGCTGTCTTTCAGCTTAAAGAGCGGGATGGATGGGGGACGGGATGGGAGGGGGGGGGGGTGTATTCGTGTGTACAGGGGGGTGGAAGGGTGGGTTGGGGTCCCAATCTTTGAGACATCTGTCGCAATTTGCAACTTGTATGCTTTTTTTCATAAGCTGTTGATTTCTTGCATGACTGCCCAAGAACTGTGTTGTTAAACTGTAGCCTACATTGCAGAGGGACGGCCTGTATGAGAAGTAATCTTCACCCCCTCCTCCCCTTCACTCTCAACTTTATCACGGCTGTATGTTGTGGCAAAATCCCTTTCATCGCATCCCCAGATTAAGGCATTATTCAATTTATAGATAATACAGTAAAACAATGAAAAAGCCCCTTCAGCACAGGGCAGTGGGTGCTTTAGGATCTAGGCCTGCGGCTTGTGAAACACTTCCAGGACAGACTCCCAGGACTGCCTAATGTAGGCCTTCCCACCGCTGTTTCACTTCTTATATTTCAATGATTCCTGGTAACATTGAAAACACTGTAAAACAAAATTCGTTTTTTTTCGATTTTTTTTTTCCGGTCACTTGAGTTAATTTACAGAAAGTTACCAGAAATTTAAATGTAACAAATTTTTTTGTGATTTAACATCAGTTAGTTTACAGCAAATGTCTATTTAACAGCACCACTGCAGTCGAAAAAAAAAAAAAAAAAAGTAAAATAACAGATTTTTATTACAGTGTATGTTCAAAATATTTAATGTGTAGATATGAAATATATTTGAAATAAAAATATAGTTTGAATATAAATATAAGTTATACTAATTGAAAATTTAATAACTCCACTGTGGCATCTTCTGATATATCAGAGACTAAGCCAAAGGAAAATGAATGAATGAACTAAATTTTAATTGAAGTTTAATTTAAAATAGATATATAATGTGAAAATTAACTTTACATTATTGTTATTATTATTATTATTTTATTATTATTATTATTATTGTTGATATTATTTTAATAAAGTACATAATATATAATAATATAATATATAATATAATAATTTAAAATTGTGTGTGTGTGTGTGTGTGTGTGTGTGTGTGTGTGTATATACAGTTGAAGTCAGAATTATTAGCCCCCCTAATATATTAGACCGCTTGTTTATTTTATCCCCAATTTCTGTTTAACGAAGAGAATATTTTTCTAACACATTTCTAAATATAATAGTTTTAATAACTCATTTCTAATAACTGAATGATTTTATCTTTACCATAATGACTAAATAATATTTTACTAGATGTTTTTCAAGACACTTCTATACAGCTTATAGTGACATTTAAAGGCTTTACTAGGTTAATTAAGTTAACTAGGCAGGTTAGGGAAATTAGGCAAGTTATTGTATAACAGTGGTTTGTTCTGTAGATTATCGAGAAAAATATAGCTTAAAGGGGCTAGTTATTTTGTCCCTAAAATGGTTCATAAAATGAAACAAATAAGACTTTCCCCTGAAGATATTATCAGACATACTGTGAAAATGTCCTTGCTCTGTTAAAAATCATTTGGAAAATATATATAAAAAAAAAAAAAAAATCGAAGGGGGCTAATAGTTCTGACTTCAACTGTATATATATATATATATATATATATATATATATATATATATATATATATATATATATATATATATATATATATTCTTCTGGTTCTTGAATCTGATTGGTTGATAGCCATGACATATTGTGCAATAACATTTATATATATATATATATATATATATATATATATATATATATATATATATATATATATATATATACATACACACACACACACACACACACATATATATATATATATATATATATATATATTTAATGACTGTATAATTAAAATATAGTCATTTTCAATGTGTTTATATGATTTAATAATGAGTTGTACATAATATATGAATTATTAGCGTGAGCACACACACATGCATGCACAAACGAACATAACACAATGCTAATATTAAACTGATATATGCGACATTACAATACATTTTAGGCACACATTAAGGTATGTTTTCTATTTTATGTTCATAAAGTAATATACATATAGTACAGAACAGTGGCACAGTATATTATATTATTCCTTCTATTCACACAAATGTAAATCTTCAGTTTTTTTTTACTCACTACACTCATGCTACTGAAAGAAGCTCCTTTAGTCACCACATTTATTCTCCAACATAGTTTGAGGAAAAACAACAGACTGACCCAAGAGCACAGACTAAATGCATGTGCACAGAGGAGATATGAGATTGCATGCTGTGTATTACAGTGTGAATACGGACGGTAAACACTATCGTCAGACCTTAAGCCTGCTTAGATACAAACATTGCTGAAATCCTTATCTCTGTCTCTCTCGGAATCTGTCTCATGGCCATCTGTTCCGCTTTCTCTGAGAAGGAGCTTGGCGTTCATTAGAAAGTAAAAGGCTTTTTCTACTCTAAATCTTGTGCCGTGGCTGAGTGCGGGGGTCATGGCTTTAATATCCTCCGCAGTGGCTCCTCTTTCTCCGGGGCATATGTCAGGAGTAAAGTTAGCATCTGCTTCTTGAGGAAGGATCTGCAATGGCCTTCTGTGCCAAGGATTCGCACATGCAGGACTGCCAGCAAAGGATGAAGTCATACGGCAGACACTAGAGACACTGCTTAACTTCGATTTAATTTGGATTTGACAATAAAGGATAAGAATATGCTTTATTCTAAATATACAGAAATAAAATGACTAAATGTATTTCCAATAATTACTATAAACGTTCATTTATTTGTTCATTTTTCTTCGGCTTAGTCCCTTATTAATCAGGGGTTGCCACAGCGGATTGAACCTAGCCGGGACTCGAACTAGCGACCTTCTTGCTGCGAAGTGACAGTGCTAATCACTGACCCACTATACCACCTTAATAGATATATTCAATTAAATTTTATAATGATAGTAATAATATTAATATTAATAATAATAATAATAAAATTTGTAATAGAAATCTTATAATATCAAAGAAACTTTACTGGAATTATAATACAGTCTTGATTATTATAGGTCAGTATTTTGTTTTGCTGTTTATTGCAATTAATTGTGTCCTTTACTAGCAATTTCTAAAGGATTTCTCAAACTTTTTGTATGTAATTTGTAGTATTCTATTAGGAGTGTAAAAGTAATCAAACATTTGAAGCAGTTAAATGAATTATATTACCTAAAATATGTAACCTTTTGACCTAACACGTTTATCCCAATAAATTATTGAATAATCTTTTACCAAGTTGTTTTGATTTACACATCAAACTTATTTTATTCATGCTACTATGTCAAAGAAGATTATTGCACTTTATGAATACTGTGAAATGTGTGCATTTTGGTGTATTTGTAATGCATTCCTAAATTAGGGTCAAACGTGCATTATGAATAATTTACAAGTTTTGTCAATAATATGTAATAAAATTATTGTAGTCTGATATATTTTAAGATATAATACAATATAAATTATTACAATTGTTTCACTTTTGGAATTAGAATATACACTCAACGGCCACTTTAATAGGTTCACCAGTGGTATGCAGAAGAGCATCTCTGAATGCACAACACCTCGAACCTTGAGGCGGATGGGCTACAGCAGCAGAAGACCACACCCAGTGCCACTTCTGTCAACTAAGAAAGGGAAACTGAAGCTACAATTTGCACAGGCTCACTAAAATTGGACAATAGACTAATAAGGATAGTTAACTAGGGTCAAAATGTTGTGTCATCATCATAAAAACATGGATCCATCCTGCCTTGTATCAAACAGTTCCGGCTGTTGGTGGTGGTGTAATGGTGTGGAGGATATTTTTTGGGCAGACGTTGGGCCCATTAGTACCAATTGAGCATTGTGTCAACCCCACAGCCTACCTGAGTATTGTTGCAGACCTTGTCCATCCCTTTATGACCACAGTGTGCCCATCATCTGATGGCTACTTCCGCTATGTCCTAAAGCGGGAATCATTTCAGACTGGTTTCTTAAACATGACAATGATTTCACTGTACTCAAATGGCCTCCACAGTAACCAGAGCTCAATCCAATAGAGCACCTTTGGGATGTGGTGGAACAGGAGATTCACATCATGGATGTGCAGCTGACAAATCTGCAGCAACTGCGTGATGCTGTCATGTCAATATGGGCCAAAATCCATAATCCAAAATAAGGAATATTTCCAGTACCATGTTGAATCTATGTAATGAAGGATAAAGGGGGTTCTAAAGGCAAAAGGGGGTCCAACCTGGTACTAGTAAGGTGTACTTAATAAGGTGGCTGTGAGTGTTTGATTTTAATAAAAATTTAGAGTTTAATGAAACCATTCTCTCAGTTAATCAGTCAGTCAGTCTATCTATGTTTGTATCAATGTCTATCACACACACACACACACACACACAGACACACATTATGAAAAAATAAGAAAAAAAATATTTTCTTAGTGTTTATACCTAATATTTTCAAGTATAATTCAACATAAATATTAAAACAACTATATATAGTTCAAAATGTTTAGAATAACATGCTTATTTCCAGCTTTCACTTATTTAGTTCACCTTTGAACACCCTAAAGCAAAGCAGAAAGAGCACAAGGCAAAAGTAAATACAACAAACAGTGATCTCTGACCCAACCTTGACCTGTCAGCAGCCATTAGCAATGCTCTACAAATGAACTCAGACCTGAGGAAATGCGTGACTCATCGGCAGGAAGATGTAAAAAAAAAAAAAAAAAATACTGCACATGATGTTTCTGGGAAGTTGGACTTCAATAATGCCTATTTTGAAAGAGACCTAAATATCCAGAAAAGTATTTATGTTAATTGTCGATTACCCAGAGGTTTAGTATGCCAACTTTATCAGAAATGGCACTTTAAGTAAAGCTCTCGGAAGAAACGGGCAAAGCTGCTTTTGTGCAAATAACAGGAAAACCTTGCATGTCATCGACACAAAGCATCGCTGTAATGGACAGGCTTTGAGCTCAGATGGAAAAATCACATGAAAGAAAACTGCATCTATAATTAATAAGGAAGAACTTAATTATTATGCATGTTTGAGAGAAATAAAAAAATCCATTAGAGACAAAAAGAAAAAAAACACACAGTTTGAGCTGCTTTTAAAAAGTCTTATTACAAAGACGTGGAGAGGGGCCACTTGTGCTTTTAGTCTTAATTTAGAGAAGTCTGTTAAGGGTCTGCTCCTTATGTGCGGTACTTTACCATCATTGTTCGAGCCTCCATTGCTTTATGCATACATATGAATCCTGCCTGAAAACATAATCTAATTACCATAAATGGCCTTAGATTATGAAGGTCACTTTTCCCCACTATGAGCAAAAAACATTTCGCATTTACCTTGCAACAAAGACGTAAGGAATAATAATTCAAAGAGGAGTGAGCGCGCCGTGGTCTTGCCAAGGCCACTCAGGACTTGTTGACTGCAATTAAGTTAGTGTTTTATTCTTCATGGGGTGAATCTCAAAATATTCTGCACTTGAGGGTCTTTTGGAGGAAAAAATAAAAATATTAACCTCTGTTAAAGTGCTTATCCTGCATTTGCGGTGAGAGACTGAAGTTTAAAAACCGACCAATGTGGGATTTTGAAAAATAATTGATTTCAAAATAATGATGAATGTCATGGTTAAGGTCTGTTCTTTTAAACTCTCCTTTAAACATTGGGAAAAGTGCCACCAAGTATCCATTTTTGTCTTATTTAAAGAAACATCTTGAATGTTTGAATGCATCTTTTAAAAATCTCATCTAGAGTGAAAGAGATAAAAATTAGTACTGGGATTGATTTATTTTATCATTTAAAAAATGACAAAATGCCACATAGAGAGACACTGCACGTGAGGCTGAGGATTGTGGGTGTTTACAGTGGTTTGATGTATAAATTTGAATTTGTAGCTAAATTGTTAGCAGTGCCAAATAGCATTTCCCATTGATTACATCCTTGTTTACATCTTCTTACAACATACTGTTAATGCTAGACACAGTGCGTGTAATAGATCAATTTTAACAAATAAAAACACTTACAGGTTGTGGCTCACAATCCACAGCATTGTCTATTATGGCTGGAGCTGCTCCTACTTTGAGGACTTTTTAGCAAAATAAAGCAGTGAACTGCAAGAGATTCTGGAAGCTCTCCTTTGTCAAATGCTAGCTATATATATTTTTTTATAATTCTCTGGAACATAATTAAATTTGGCGAAGCAGTGGCACAGTAGGTAGTGCTGTCGCCTCAAGTAAGTCGCTGGGTCGCTGGTTCAAACCTCGGCTCATTTGGCGTTTCTGTGTGGAGTTTGCATGTTCTCCCTGCCTTCGAGTGGGTTTCCTCCAGGTGCTCCGGTTTCCCCCACAGTCCAAAGACATGCGGTACTGTTGAATTGGGTATGCTAAAATTGTCCGTAGTGTATGAGTATGTGTGTGAATGTGTGTTTGTGTGGATGTTTCCCAAAGATGGGTTGCGGCTGGAAGGGCATCCGCTGCGTAAAAACTTGCTGGATAAGTTGGCGGTTCATTCCGCTGTGGTGACCCCGGATTAATAAAGGGAATAAGCCGACAAGAAAATGAATGAATGAATGAATAATTAAAATTAAATTGTAAGCACGTCTCTCTGTGTGTCATGTCCTTTGGAAGCCCAAATACAGAAACAGAAGAAGCTCTGTGGAAATAACAGCGATTGGACGGCATTTTAGCTTTCTCTGCTACATTACAGCATTACAGCTCTTCTAAACATGCCCATTCGCTGTGTGGGGTGTATGTGCATGGTGAATGCACGTAACCTGAAACGTTTGTGATCTCACTAGCCCGGATGTATTTTTTTTGTAGTCCCCAAACTTCGTTCGCTGTAGGCTTTGCTATGCTAACCCTGTAAAAGCCAATGTTTCCATTTGCATTAAACTTTGAGTGTATTACATTTAGAGATGTTGTTTATGTTCACACAGCTACATTACAAATCAACTAAAGTTTAAAATATGATATCGTAGTGGACCACCCCTTTAAGCTTATTTTAAATACGTAGCTTTCACAAGCAGCAAAGAATCTTGTTTTGAGTGTACAGAAAGACCAACAAGAGTGAGTTATGGAGAGCAATTGCAGATTATTATTGCAGAAATATGATTCAATGGTCAGTTACATTCATTCATTCATTCATTCATTAATTAATTCATTCATTTTCTGTTTGGCTCAGTCCCTTCATTAATCTGGGGTTGCCACCGTGTCGCATGGTAAGTTTCATTTCACTTATTTTTTTTTTCATTGTTCAGGGAGGGATTTTGTATGTTCACTCTGCTCATTGCCAGTGAAAATCGATTGGCTATAAATGTCCAATACTTCTCAAAAAATGCTGATGATAAAGATAAGCAAAGATTGTCGTGGTGTGGACATTTCATCAGACAAAACCATCACTATGTTTGTAACCTTCATTTAAATAATTATAAATTGCACTGAGATTGCATTGGTTTTAGCTACACTGTAAAATCCAAGAGTCAACTTTATCAAACTAAATGAGTGTAGTTAACTCAAAATTTACAAAAGGTTAATTCTACTCATTTTAAAAGAGTTTTGACCTCACTGTTGAAGGTAATGAGTTAATTAAATACCTTATTATCACAACTTAAATAAGTTCACAGTACTTGTATAGATCAGTTTTTTTAACTCAAATGGTTTGTTGCAATCAGTTTCCTCAAACAATTTGAGTTGCCTTAACTCATCAACTTTTACAGTACTCAGTTGGTTATGTTCTATTCATTTATCAGGTTTCATTTTGCTCAAATTGCTTCATTTACTCAAATGGATTAAGTTCACAGTGCTTATTAGGATTAGTTTTTGGACTTAAATGGTTTGTTGCAATCAATTTCCTCAAACAGTTTGAGTTACATTAACTTTTTGGGTTTTACAGTGTATGAAATACTCACGTATTACAAGTGCATGATGTCATTGTTTTCAGGTTTTTGTAGTTTAAATGGGGACAATATTATTAATGTTCTCCAAAAATGTCTTTGAAATCTTTTTTCAGAAGTTTTGTCATTGACATTTGCCATTTTCTGAATCACCAAGGACTTTGATTTCTGCTAACAATTTTCTATAATACTCAACTGGGATTTGGCCTGTGGGTGAGTGCATTTACAGGACATTTTCATTTATGGGTGAACTATCCCTTTAAGTGGATCTTTAAAAAATGAATTGTTTGATTCAATTCACATAAATGGCCTTGATTTATTCATGAGTTCAGCTTATTAGTTCTTTTAGAGATAAAACTCTTTGTCCGTTGATGCAACTTTATAAATCTACTCAATTTGCATCCACTCAGTATCAAGTAATTGTTCGAAAGACAGCCGATTTTAAATGACACCAACTTGTCATTTTACTTTTAATTCTTAAAATAACTCAACTCAGTAAACCTATGCAAACTGTTGCAGTTATTCTCCAAACACCTTCTTTTTTTCACAGTGTACTGCCCTTTCTCTCCTCCAAAGTGAAGAGATTAGTGTGAATAAATAGTGGAGAGAAGGGACTCAGGTGCATGTGGTTTGGGTGATCTCACCCCGTCACACATGAGCACACATGACAAAAGTGCCCGAGTGCTGGCAGGCCATCAGACCTCTTTGTCTTGTGTGTGTGGGAGTGTGTGTTCATGAGACTTTCCAGGCCATGCCAAGTTAAGGAGGCCTGGGCCAACACCTCCTGACAAGAGCAGATCAGCGTGGAGAGAAGAGGCTAGATTGGTCTTTCCTTGATCTTGCTGTCTTCCAAAGCATGCATGTGGTCTGTTCAGTCGGGATCATTACTCACTGAAAGTGTAACCCTCATTTTTTTTAATTGCAGTGACAGAAAACATAACGCTTTGGCATTTATGACTTTTTGATGTATGTTCGATATGTTCCTAGATTGTTAAACTACAAAACAGCTATTTACAATACTAAAAACTGGATTTTTTTGTAATTAAAAATACAGATGCATATCATCACCTTGGAATTATAAGGTTTTATCTGACATTTTTGTCAAAATTGAGTTATTGACATATTCTTATTAAATGACAACTTATTTTTTGTTATGGGATGATTTTTATAAGTTGTTAACATTTTAAGACCTGTTATTTAAAAAAAATAAATGTTACACACATACTATTTGATATGGAATGCAAAAACTTTAAAGCTCAACATCTCAAAATCATTCAGAACGCAGATACAGTAGAACTTAATAATCACAATATATATGGTTCAATGATTGCAAAAATATGGACGACGCCGCAGCCATTGAGCGCTTTGAAGGCCAGACGCCTCATGACAGGCACAAACTGTCCCAAAAAACTGCTGAAATTGGAGCCTGGGCATGCGCAGAAGGACTGCCTGATGGAGCTCTGAGGAGGATTCACAGAATGAAGCTTCCAACCAAACGCTTGTATGTCAAATCAACCAACTTCTCATTTGACCGCCCGTATCTGCACTATAACAAAGGCTAAATGAACGCTAAATAACTATAAGCACTCACATTTAAAAACACAATAATATGCAATCTATTGAAAGCAGTGTGATTTAAGCTGTTTTTAATAATTTACTAAAAACAATATATGTTGAACTGTAAAATAAACAATCTTTCATACACTCTAGCCTGAGTTAGATTAAGCTATGGTGAGCCCAAAAAATATTTCTTTTATAACGGGTTGTTGGTATTTATTATCTTCATTAACGTAGAAATAACGTTTGTAAAATATATATAAAAAAAAAAACATACGTTTTTAGAAAGGTTTTTATTTTTAATTAACAATCAACAGACAAAAATATACACATCATGGACCGCTATTTGTCATGCGGGAAAATTGTGCATTTATATTAACAAAAAATACATTAATATTTATAAATATCAACAGGATATTGACATATACCAGCAATAAATGAAATAGTCCTTATAAATTTGTACAGTAAACTTTGCAGTATTACTACATCATTTACCGTCTACTAGCTGCTGAATCATCGCTCGTACATTGTTTATTAGTTTTTCTTTGCCTCCATTTTCATTTGGTTTATTCGATGCCAAAATGAGGCGTGCAACACACTTGATATAGATATAAAGGTTGTTAAAATGATCACCGTTCACAGCATTTAACAACAATGACTAATGAGTGATGTATTTTTGTAAAAAGTATCACTATGGTCCTGTAGTCCGAAATTCTTGTTTCCATTGTCTAATTTTCACTCATTACTTAAGATGTAATGATGTCAAGTAAATGATGTCTAAGAAAACTTTGAAAATGGTTTCTTCTTTGAAAAGATTCTTCTATGGCATTACTACAAAAACCTGCTATTTGGAAGCTTTATTTTTAAGAGGAGACATTAGCCATTAAGCCAGAGATGATCTTTATTCTCGAAACTTTATTTTCTTCCATTTAGTTTAGCAAATTTGATTCACTTTACGTATTTATTAATTATTATTGTTTTTTTTATTTCTTTGTATAATTCCAACAGTTCTGTTTAACATTATATTTGAAATTGTAATGTTAAATGGGCAATATACATTCCTTACATCATCAGGTATTCTGAGTATATGTGGTAGTAATACTTTCAGAGTTGTCGATTACTCTTAAAAAGCTGTCTTAGCAGTGTGACAGTTGCTAAAAAAAACAAAAATAATTTTTGAGTTGACATGTTTGGACCATTAACTTGAGAAACCTGACATATTTTGCAGTTGTGAGATATATTTTAATTTGATTTAGGTAAAAAAAAACTCATACATAAGTGTTTTTATTTCTTTTATTGCATTGCAAGGGTGTAAGTCAGAGGGCTCACAAGCCAAAGTTTGCCCATAGTGACCTTTGATTTGGCTCACCAACCAATCAGAGAAAAGATACATAACCATAACCTTTTGTTTGTTTGCTTGTTTGTTTAATTGCTGAGCAAGCATAACTTAAATTAAATTTTTCAAGTAAATGTCAATTTTTAAGATTTTTTAAAGGGTGAGGAAACCCTAAAACACATTTTCTTTAGATGTTGACAGATAACCGTTGAAGTCAGAATTATTAGCCCCCTTCTGATTTCTTATATATATATATATATATATATATATATATATATATATATATATATATATATATATATATATATATATATATATATATATATATATATATATATTTCCCAAATGATGTCGAACAGAGCAAGGATATTTTCACAGTATGTCTGATAATATTTTTTCCTCTGGAGAAAGTCTTTTTTGTTTTGTTTCGGCTAGAAGAAAAGCAGTTTTTATTTTTTTTTAAACACCATTTTAAGGACAATATTATTAGTCCCTTGAAGCTAATTTTGTTTTCAATAGTCTACAGAACAAACCATCGTTATACAATAACTTGCCTAATTACCCTATCCTAATTAGCCTAGTTTACCTAATTAACCTATTAAAAAAAAAAGAAGTGTCTTGAAAAACATCTAGTCAAATATTATTTACTATCATCATGGCAAAGATAAAATAAATCAGTTAATAGAAATGAGTTATTAAAACTATTATATTTAAAAATGTGCTGAAAAAATCTTCTCCCAGTGAAACAGAAATTGGGGAAAAAAAATAAACAGGGGGCTCATAATTAAGGGGGGCTAATAATTCTGACTTCAACTGTATATGTATGGCACATTGCTAAAACACTTTTAAGACAGATTGTGTTTTAAATGAAATTGGTTATGGTTTTGTTGTAAAAAGTATTTTATAAAATGTAAAATATATATATATATAATTAAAAAGATTCAAGTATTTTACTATATATTTTAAATATTATTAAATTAGGAAGTTACCATGGCAACTTTAATGTAATACATTTTGGTATACTTAGCTTCGGCTCACCACTCTCAATCAAGTTTGGTTTTTGGCCCTTCACAAGAAAAAGTTTGGGCGCCCCTGATCTAAGTAAATAAGGGTCATCTCCTCATGACCTTAAATAAACATGTCCACAGAGAGTGATGTGGCCAGACACACTGTGCAAAATTGTCTGTAATGATCACACAACAGGAAGTAGTGTCCTGATCCACCGGCCCAGCTGTCATACAGCGTGCACGAGATCTCTTTCACCCGAGCCAGTCATGTCAATTCTCCCAGCGACCCCAGGAATCCACCTAATGAAGTTATTACACGTTAACAGGGTTTCACACCCGCATCTGTGCGCACACACCAATACAGATGCGCACAAAATGACACGGCGTATCCTCGCAGGGGTGATGCTTGAGTTGAAACACTAAACTAGGGCCGCCTGAAAAAAACAAAAACGAACCTGTGAGCCAGGCAGAGTGGTGCACTTTTTTGATAGGCGCTGTGTAGTTGTCAGCCTCTTTGATGTCATCGGATTGATCTGGCAAGAGCTGGGGGCTCTTTGTTTCTCTCGGCGTCCCCGCGAGCTGTCTGATCCCACAATGCAGCGCGACATCGAATCTCTGGGGTTACCATCATCTGGGCAGGCTGGGCGGCTCGCAAGAGAGAGCCTCGCTGGATTTCTCCCACGTGAGCCGGCTCTCCAGATGGCCTCAAAGAGTCGAGCGAACAGCTCAGCCAACATTTCAGCCCCAACACACACAAAAAGGAAGCAAATGCACTCTAAATATTTTATAGATATTCCACATTCCCTCAATGAAGGAATGACAGACATTGCATATCATAAAGCGGAATAAAAGAGAGATTTTTGATGAAAGATTAATCACATCTTTTGCCGTGATTTTCAATACTAGCACTGTTTACTCGTTCCTGATGAGTGGAGAGCACTCAGAGAGAGTAGGGAGATGAAAGAAGCACCTTGGTTGATTGTTCGAGAGCGCCTTTGGACGGCAATCTGAGAACGAGATCAAATAGTTGCACATAGTTTGATTTAATGACTTTTGTGACCATCAGGGAAGGGCCTTGGAGTGGCTGTCGATTTGGTCATTTTTGGGACAATTTTGGGGTTTGTCTGGGAGGAAATTGTGAATGATGTGGGTTTGTTTTTTGCCCAAACTTTTTTTGAAATCTTTGGTATAATGTACACAAGTGGTTTTGTTCGTGGTCTTGCAATTGGCTGGTTTCTTGTTTTTTTTTTTGTTTTTTTTTGGGAGAAAAGCTGGGGGCTCGTCCGGTAGAAAATTGGAAAGAATGTTGAATTGACTTTCATTCAGAGATCTCCAAAAGGTGACTCATCTGACTCTTCTAGCAATGCAAACAAACAGTTTTTTTTTTCCAGAACTCAAATGGTTGGCATGGCCGAGAGTGCGCCATAAGACCATAAGAGAAGAGCCTTATGAAATGGCTGCTCAGTTTGACCATTTTTAGGAAAAACCGGTGGCTAGTGCAGGAGGAAGTATTGAATAATGTTGGTGTGTCTACTGACTGGAGGTCTCCAAAAATATGTTTCTGACTCTGCATCTTTTGCTCATAGTCTCATAATTGGCTTGTTCAAGGGACCCTTAGGACGTCAATCTCAGAACTAGATCAATTAGTTGCACGTTGTTTGATTTTATGACTTTTGTGAACAACATAAAACAGAAAAGAGCCTTAAAGAGAGGCTGCTCGATTTGGTTATTTTTAGGACAATTTGGTGGTCATCTGGAAGGAAATTGTAAATGATGTGGGCCTTTTGTCTAACCTTTTTGATATCTTTGGTATAATTAACAGAAGTGGTTTTGTTCATAGTCTTGCAATTGGTCGGTTTAAGTTTTGGTCATTTCTGGGGAAAATTGGGGGTTCGTCCAGGACAAATTGGTGAAGCATATTGGCTTCACTTGCATCAAAAACCTCCAAAGGTATACTGCTGAAAATGTGACTCATCTAACTCTTTTTGCAATGCCAACTTATCCAATTTTTTCAGAAAATCAAATGGAAGTGGTTTTAATTTGTATTCTTGCAGGTAATTTAGCCAAGAGTTTTTTTATTTGTGATAAGAGTTGTGATATGGCTGCTCAATTTGGCCATTTTAGGGAATTTGTGGGCAAGTCGAGTAGGAAATAATAAATAATGTTGGTGTGTCTACCTACTGGAGGTCTCCAAAGATATGCTTGTGACTCTGCATCTTTTACTCATAGTCTCATAATTGGCTTGATAGAGAGATTGAGATTGGACGTCAATCTCAGAATAAGATCAAACAGTTGCACGTTGGTCGATTTGATTTTGTGACTGTCAGGAAAAGGTACGGTCATTTTCGTGGGATTTTTGAGTCTTGTTTAGGAGGAAATTGTGAAAGGTGTGCAAGTATTCAGTCCGGAGGTCTCTGAAGGTATGTTGTCGACACCACAACTCATCCAGCGAAATGATCGGAAGTGGTTTCATTCGTAGTCCCGCAATTGGCCTTTTCCGCATCTGATATTTCAGCCGCACGTCAATAGTGGCACTGATGCTCAAAGTAATTGGTGCTTAATTTGTACATAAACAGCAGAGGCAGTTTCCATCACAGCCTGTGTCTTTAGAAATCATTAATCTCTAATTAGGGCCAGTTGGGACCAGCAGTTAGAAGGTTAAAGAGGTTCTGACAGCCCTAATCATTGCTCAGGAAGCTGAAAATATATGCAAAGTCTCAGCAGATGGGGCGAGATCAGCCTCTGCCAAGTGATAACTGTTATTCCTTTGCACCTCCAAAGCTGTCATCCTAATAGGCACATTTTGAATTTATTAATGCTCTAGTTACAGTGTCTGCACAGTCTCTAATGGTATGTCAGCCGGAGAGTGTAAACCAAACGATTAACTCGTATTACCTGGTAATGATAGAAATGTTTGTCATGATTACACTCCCCTCACACAAATTAGCTCAAGAACGCTCAGACCAAGAGGGAGACCCCTGAACGACTCTTGAGCCAAATTTGCGTCTTGCATTCACATTTTTTTTTCTCCCCTTCATCTGTTTGTTGTGACATCCTGCGACATGCTTATTTACTTTTAACCCGTTCTTTTCAGACAAGAGAACAACAGCTTGGTGCTAAGTGATAGAGCGCTCCGGGCAAAAGAGACCACGACAAATTAGCGCGTGCACATTCTCCGTCTGTTACAACATCTGATCGTAGACCACATTCTCTGTTTTGGCTTCTCAAATGTAGCTAAGATTTTAATATCTAGCTGTTGGTGCCACAGATGTAAAATTAACAATTATCTAGGCAGCTAGGAAGAAACAAGCCACTCTTTTCTCCATCAAACAGGTGGCACTGAGCAGTGCGAAATGTGCTTTAGTCAAGCTTAGCGGTCGGAAAGCGGCGATATGTATAGAATACTTTTTTATTTGGCGCATGTCGCAAAACTCACAGATGTAGGATGAAAATGCTGGTGGACTAAAAACAGATCTCCCCCCAGATCGCTCTAAAAAATTAAATAAAAACAACAACAACAAAAAACATGATTAGATGAACTAGACTAACTGGTGAGAATAATTGGCATGCTAGTAAGCAGAGTGCATGCAGTGGTAATTATACATTGCAGTTCTCCGTCCACAGAGCAGGTACATTAACTGGCTAGCGGAAAGAGCAAATTACACTGAAAGCTTTCCTCACCTCAGCCAGTGAGGCTTTGAGATAATAACTTCTCTAAAATATATTCCACTCACAAATACTGCCCTCCTTTCATTCATCGTGGATGCTGTCTCTAAAGACGTGTATTACTATGGCGATGGACAAACATAGCATATTCAGCTATAATTTTCACTTCGATTTACATAGAAGTTTTGAAATGGGGAGCAATCTTGTTTTTGCAAGATACTAAATAAAAATGATAATTTTACACAACAAAATAGTAGTATTATATATTATATATATTATTATAAAGTATTCATTATTTTGGTGGGATATTTTGTCAACTTTTTCAAAGTAGGCAATGACTGGTATTGACAAAACATTCCCCCAAAATATTTTAAATGCACTAACCCTAAACCAATCCACAATACTACAGTTAAGTACCTGTTGTGAAATAATCACTTAAATTTACAGTTAAGCTGAAACATGGACTCCAAATAAAGAGTTACCCGAATTACATTGTTGCTATTGACGTGTGAAAGGGTTAAGGTTATGGACATGTTTAGTGCTGTACTAAGTGCACTGTAGCAAATGATTTATTGAAATGTTAGTAAGTGCTGTAGTCGTTCTTTCCTGTGCTTAGTTCATGTTCCATTTGTTCCTACTGCTATCATCACAAGTGTGTTTCTATTGTTACTTTTAAATTATTAAGATTACCTGTGTCTTGCTTGATTTCACGTTTAGCTATACATTTAACCTCTCGCTTTGGTTACTTCTATTTTATGGTAGTGTTAGCAAGTGCAGTAGTCTTTCTTTCCTGTGCTTAGTTCATGTTCCCTTTGTTTCTTTACTGCTACCATCACAATTGAGTTTCTATAGTTACTTTAACTGATTAAGTTCACCTGTGTCTTCTTTAATTTTACATTTAGCTATTCATTTAACCTCTCAATTTGGTTACTTCTATTTTATTAAAATGTTAGTAATGCTGTAGTTCTTTCCTGTGTTTAGTTCATGTTCCCTTTGTTCCTACTGCTACCATCGCAAGTTTGTTTCTACAGTTACTAAATAATGAACAGATTAAGTTTACCTGTGTCTTCTTTGATTTCACATTTAGCCATACATTTAACCTCTCTCTTTGGTTATTTCTTTGGTTACTTCTTTTGTTATTTAATTGTAATGTTAGTACAGTAAGTGCAGTGGTTGTTCTTTCCTGTGCTTAGTATATGTTCCCTTTGTTCCAACAGTGCTACCATTGCAAGTGTGTTTCTATAGTTACTTTAACTGATTAAGTTCACCTGTGTCTTGTTTGATTTCACATTTAGCCATACATTTGGTCCCACTTTATATTAAGTGGCCTTAACTAATATGTACTTAAACAGGAATTACAGGAAGTTTGTTACAATGTGCTTATTGTGTAAATACATGTATTTACTGTGTACTTATGCTTGATTAAATACATGTATGTAATTACATCTGTAATTATCTTTTGTAATTACATTTGTAAATACACTGTTGACCATCCCTTACACCTTAACCCACTCTAAACCTACCCATGCCACCAAACCTGTCCATAACCCAACCTCTATCCCAACTCAAAAGCACCGCAAGTGTTCTCAAATACATTATAAACAAAGTAAGTACATTGTATTTATTTTTTGATGTAAGTACATAGTAGTTAAGGACACTTAATATAAAGTGGGACCATAAATTTAACCTCTCACTTTGGTTACTGCTATTTTATTGAAATATTAGTAAGTGCAGAAGTCATTCTTTCCCGTGTTTAGTTCATGTTCTGTTTGTTCCTATACTGCTACCATTGCAAGTGTGTTTCTATAGTTACATGAACTGATTAAGTTCACCTGTGTCTTGTTTGATTTCACATTTAGCCATACATTTAACCTCTCACTTTGGTTACTGCTATTTTATTGAAATATTAGTAAGTGCAGTAGTCAGTCTTTCCTGTGTTTAGTTCATGTTCCCTTTGTTCTTATACTGCTACCATTGCAAGTGTGTTTCTATAGTTACTTTAACTGATTAAGTTCACCTGTGTCTTGTTTGATTTCACATTTAGCCATACATTTAACCTCTCACTTTGGTTACTGCTATTTTATTGAAATATTAGTAAGTGCAGTAGTCAGTCTTTCCTTTGTTTAGTTCATGTTCCCTTTGTTCTTATACTGCTACCATTGCAAGTGTGTTTCTATAGTTACTTTAACTGATTAAGTTCACCTGTGTCTTGTTTGATTTCACATTTAGCCATATATTTAACCACTTTGGTTTCCTCTATTTTAAGACAGTATCAGTTGATGACACTTATAAATGATTACATCACAAATTTGGTCATAGTTTTTTGTATAGTGCATTTTTACAGTGCTTGCAGAGCTTGAATTATTGTTATTTAACAAAGCAAGACAGCTCAGTTTCATAGCCAGTGAACATACATTTTGTAATATGAAAAAACAGGAACTATTGTAATTAATTAACTTACTGAGTTGTGAACTCTGAGCCTTCATTGATGATTTTTTATTTAAACAACAAAAACAAATAGCACTTTTTAAAACTATTAAAATACAATTTTATTAGCTAGTTTTAAAGAGAATATAGCTATTTTATGAGTTATTTTGTAAGGTGAATTAAAAATGCAGCCAAAGCGCTGCTGGTCCCAGACGGTGAGCAGGGCAGTTGTGAGTGTTTTGTAACAGCACACCTGATGGGTCTTCCTCCTGCTTGCCGACTCTAAATCTCTCGACCCCTCGTGGGAGGGAGGACAGCATGAGAAAAGATCTGTAGCTCAGATGAAAGAAGAAGTCTTCTAAGGAGCTCATGTTACAAGCCCTCACAAAAACAAGGAGCTACTGTTTCCCTTCTTCACTTCTTGCGCATTGTCTTGCATTTTGACACCTCCATTGACGATTGGGACAGGATGTGTCCCGTCACAATAGAACCTGTGCCGAAACTGTTGATTATCTTTATTTGAAATCTTGTTTCGTGTTACTGTATGGTCCTCGTACAGCTCCTCCAAAGAGGCTTAGGTTCGACCTCCGAAATGCTGGTGACTTTCTCACTCTCTCATCTTTTCCACAATGATTAAGAGAACAATGTCTCACATTATCAGCAGCTCAAAGTCTCTGTCACTGAAGGCTTTCAAGCGTTTTAATACTTCTGGCGGTGCATGAAGAAACCAAAGTCGACGGCCTTGTCTTCCACTCAACTTGAATGGCTTTTGTTCGGAGGGCCTGTTTTTTTGTACATGTCCGTCAACCTGTGGCCTCGCCCTGAAGAAACCTTCAGTCAGCATGGCCTGAGCTCTGAAAGATGGGATTCACATGCTGTAAAATATTTATACAAGAGGGGCATCGTTATCAGTTTGACCCTGTGACCCCTTTTCATTAGAATACAGGTTGGGGCAACTGTAACCAACACTTCTTCCTGTACCTCCCTCAGCTCAATTATAATGGTACAATTCACCAGACACTAAACATGCTACATGTGCAGTATATAATATACAAGAAATTATAACTCTATACTTGTACAGTTATAAAACGTTTTGAGTAAATGTTGGCATATATATATATATATATATATATATATATATATATATATATATATATATATATATATATATATATATATATATAAATATAAATACAGAATGAACAATCTTTCACTCTTTTGCATATATACACTACCGGTCAAAATTTGGTGGGGGGGGTTATGTAGTTTGAAGTCTGATGTTTGGGAATATATATATAAGGGTTCACTGACTTTATTAATTCTTTCTCTGTTTTCATTTTTCATTTTTTACTCAATCGTACCTTAAATATTTCTTATCATAGCAAAAGGTAAGAAAAACAAATCTTAAAGAATAGAATGAATATGATTTATCTTTATTTTTGGACACTTATCATCATCCAATGCTTTTTTTAAATGAAATCATACATTTTATATTTTTTTTCTCTGTGATTTGTTGGACTTTGGACTATTTCAATAAATATGGGTGTCACATTGAATGACAATAAAACTTAATTTTATACTGGTCCTAAAAAAGCAACATATTTGCAAAATATTGAGACAAAAAAATAACAGGTACAAATCGTGGACTGCATAGTGGCTTCAGTCACATGATCTTAAATAGGGTCCTTTAACTAATTAAACTTTTATATGGAACTGCCCAATATAGTGTCACACCAGACGACATGGTTTTCTGTGACAAACCCAAAAAGTTTTTTTTTTCTTTTTAAAATATGGATGAAAAAATCTTGCCATTTACTAAAATAGCCACTTGTAAAATTGTGTCTGGGTATCTATTAATGATTTTACTTTTTTTTTTTTTTACCTTCAAGAGTTAAGAAAACTTGCTTGAGACAGTCAGACTATAGAACAGATTTGATATTTTGCTCAAATATGTGAATTATTATATATATTTTTTAATTACGAGATCCATGGGAAGCAAAGATATGTTGAATCATTTACATAATTTAAAATGATCACAATGCAAATTATATACATTCTTGTCATGTGTTATAGTAAAAAATGCTAATCATGTGAACAACCCAAATACTGTAATAATATATAAATATTTCATATATTCATGCTGCAAAATGTATGTAGGCTGGCCATCAAATTTAAAATCTTTGTTTTTTTGTTTGTTAAATCAAACAAAAAATGTGTTTGTTTAAAAATAATAAAATATAAATCATTTTAGAGTCTGAAAACATTATGAAAGCAACAAACTAAATTTGTTTATGTTGTGAAGAAGTTGAATAAATTGTTATATTGTGAAGGGTATATTTCATATATTTCAAAACAATATTATATGTTTCAAATATTGTGGAAAAAAATTGGTTAAAACATTTCATCATCATTTAGTCTAAATATGTTTAACAAATTAGAGGTAGAATCTAGTGGTTTGAAATATAAATATTTTAAATAATAATTAAGTGGTATTTTGGTGCTGCACTGTGACTCTTAAAAATATCTTATATATTTTAATTTCTCATCATATCAGTCTTGTTCCAAATTTCCCTGACCATATTTGTGCTATATTTTATGTAAAAGTATCACTAAATTAGGTTTATACATTTAAAGAGTATCGATAAATTTAGTGCTTTCTGTAAATCATGGTAAGCATGCATGATAATCATTATTTTCGCTTTGGAATATTTCAGTGAAACTTTTCAAGATTTTAGAAAAATAAATGAAACTAAATGTAAAGCTTAATAATAAACTGTTGTTTTGATGTTGAAAGGCCTGTGTTTTCTTTCACCCAGGTAAAGAACTCATATTCATGTATGTAATAAATAAATAATAGTCTTTTTTAATTGCAATTATAACCACATAAACCACAGAAGCAAGCCTGTTTTGATACAGCGTGTGTGTGTGTGCGTGTGTGTGTGTGTGTGTGTGTGTGTGTGCGCGTTTCCTGTTTTACTATAGACATTAATACAGACTTGATTCTCTCTTGTACATATTTCACTCCTTTCATCTTGCTGGCAGAAGAACTCCAGACAAAACATTGCTCAAAATCCACATAATACAAAAAACATAAAAAGGTTTTCTTAGAAATATCTCTTCAAGGCTTCAAGACAAAGCATCATTATGCATCGCTGGCACTTGAGAAATGCATCCATACAAATACTTACAAGGATATGCTTAAGGCATTTTCAAAAGCATCTCTGCTTTGTTTTGATATGTATCATGCTCGAGAGTCATCTTATATTAAGAATAAAAGATTCCAAGGACAGTCTCAAAGGAGCTGGATGACACGACACATTTCAATTAAATAGCACAACTTTTAATTAACTTCTTTATTCCTCTTTACTTTCACACATTTTCTCCAACCTAGGATTTCTTTTATTGTGAAAGACAAAAGTACTTCACATTATTTCTGTGCGTGTGTGTATGTGTGTGTATGTGTGTGTCTGTGTGTGTGTGTGTGTGTGTGTGTGTGTGTGTGTGTGTGTGTGTGTGTGTGTGTCTATTATTACAAATGGGGTGTACAGATGTTCCCCAATTTCAAATATCTCCACAACTATAGCACGACCAGTACATTTTGACCTTCTTTCTTTCTTTTTATGTCCCTATGATGAAAACAGCACATAAATCCCATTATTTTGGAAATGTATCAAATATTGAAAAAGTAATAATACATGTCTTGTAAAACATTTTTTTAGAGTATTAAATACATTATGCCTATTCTTGAAACCAAACAAGTGCTGTGCTTTCCACACGTTTAAAATGCGGTATAGCTGAATTGAAACACACATGATTGCCTACATGTGACAAAAATTATTGTTTCTTTTCTATGGGTGGAGGGTTATTTATTTATTTATTTATTTATTTATTTATTCGTTCGTTCGTTTGTTTATTTTTATTTTTAATTTTTTTAAAGATTGTTGAAATAATAAAAAAAAAAGAAATCCACTATTTGTTTTACTTCTATTCTATTTTGGAGCCTAGGCAACTACTGACAGGTAAAATCTGCTGCTGACATTTAGTACAGGATTGCCAAAGCATGTTAGTTATTTATAAAATATGTAAAATGTCAACATCATCAAATTGAAAAAAAAAAAAATAATATATATACAGCAAATGAGAAATACAAATCGTAAAAGAATAAAAACATCTATGAAATACAAATTCTTGTAATAATTACAAGAATAAAAAGTGTCTGTTTTTTTAAATAAGGCAAATGAGTTAATTAACCATTTCTAAGAGTGTACAAACATTTAGCAGCCAGTTTAGATGTAATTTTATCCTCTCTGAGTATATAAATCCCAAAAAGTTAAGGTAACTCAAACCGTTTGAGGAAACCGATTGCAACAACCTTAAGATAAAAAAATTAATCCTACTGAGTACTGTGAACTTAATCCATTTGACAAAACCATTTCAAAACTCTTTTCAAATGAGTAGAATTAACTTTCAGTACATTTTGAGTTAACTACACTCATTTCATTTAATAAAGTTGACTGTTGGGTTTTACAGAGTTGAAAAGTTTATCGAAGTCATTTAGATTAAATAATTAATTACATAATGTTTCTCTTGCGGTTACACGCAGTCAGCTGCGAAGCCAAGTGAAAGCAAATCAGGCTTAAAATAAAAATGATGACAGCTTAATAGGGTTGGGCGATGTCGACCAATTTGGCATTGTATGATGTCTAATGTGAAACATCGCGATGGACGATGGCATCATCATCATAAGCGGAGGTGAATTAATTATTTATGAATAATTAATTAATTCATAACAAATTAGTTATTTGTAGCCTACTGTTTCAACTACCTGACCCGCATGGTCTTTGTTTTACCCTTAAACAAATCCTAAATAAATAAATATAAGTTGCAGACAGATTACCACCTGTTAATCACTTTTTCCGCGGGAGCTTGGTCAGTAAAAAAGGTGCACAACCAACAGTATCTGAGATTTTCACTAAAATTACTAAGTAGTGTAAAAGTGAAAGACTGAAGCAGTGGACTGATGCTGTGGCATGTTAAAAAGTCGTTCGATAGAGACAAGATGGATTAAATATCACATTTAACAACAATAGTGAGACGCGATCCAGCGGTACATCCTTGTTAAACTGTCCGACGTGCACTGCTCTCCAGAGCTCAGACAAGCACATGACAGTTTGTGCGGCTGTGTGTGTGTGTATGGCTGTGTGTGGTCATGTGATGTGCGTTTTCAGCGGACAGAGGGCAGTTCCGAAATGCTAGGTAATACACGATGTGGATGTGGATCATTTTCGTTCTAAAATGCTATTTTAATAATAAGACGTATTATTGGGGCCTAAGTGCGTATTTTTCGCGAGTGGGTTTGCGATTGGGGCGGGACGGAGGATCGGCGATGCCGCCTCAGCATCGTGTTTTCTATTGGCCATCGGTGATGGACGATGGCTTCGTCCATCGGCCCAACTCTACGGCTTAGAAAGCGAAACCAAAAGCCGAACCCTGGACATTTTAAAAGATTTAGAAACCCTGCATGGATGCATTTTTAAGTCCCAAAAAGGTGCGTATCTGCAGAGCATATGAGATATGTCTGTGGGAGTGTTGACAGTTCTTGCGCACACACAACGAGAAGTAGAGACGTGTAGGGTGAAGCCTGGTTTATACTTCTGCTTCAAGTGACCGGCGTAACCAACCACGCATGCAACACGCGTAGCTGTGCATTTATAGTTCTGGGTGCTGTCTCTGTTGGTCTGCATTAACACTTCCAAAACACTAGTTGGCAGTGAGGTGTTAATGTGTCGCTGTGTCGAGTTTCTTTGCCTGTGTTTTGTTTTTTCTGAATGCTTCTGGGATGTACAAGTGGCTCAAACTCGCTCATTTTGAGGCAGGAACCGGCGGACGTGCAACAACTTTAACTATGAGGTAAACACAAAACAAAACTTTCCATCCGGAGCTCCTTCACGCGACTCCACACTAGTAAACAATCGCTCCATCGACCTTGCGCCATTCGCGCAGCGCTCGGTCCCGCCCAGACATGTCAGCGCTACCAAGCCGACCAATCACAGAGCTTGCGCTACGCATCGTTGCGACATGTAGTTACATTTTTGAGAGGTGCACGTCAGCGCATGCGTTTGACGCAGAAGTATAAATCAGCCTTGAGAAGTAGTTTTCCACTAGTTAATCGATCGCAAATGTTTGTCTAATGGGCGAATACAAAAAAAAAAAAGTGTAAAAGGATGATAACAATACAAAATAAATGTCACTACATATACTTGGACGGTCGTTAATATACCTGGGCGGCCTGCCCAAGTAAAGCTTATTTGTGGGAAGCACTGAAGTGTGTGTACAGGATAAAAATTTGTGTAATGACTTGGGCAGTACTCTATTATGGTGGTTAACGAGGACATGCCTAATCTCTTTGTAATTTAAAATGTTTAAAAATCATACTTGGTGTCTTATCACATTCAAAATGTGCCACAGATTTCTTGTGAGGGTTGTGTTGTTTGTAGTGGTAGGGTTGGGGTAGGGCCATATACATAAACAGATATTACAGTATAAAACACATTACGCCTCTGGAGAGTTCTCATAAACAACAAATCACATGTGCATTTGAATGTGTGTGTGTGTGTGTGTGTGTGTGTGTGTGCATACCTTATAATTTAAATTGGGGTATGTTCTCCAATTCCACATGTTCCTACAAGGATGTCAAGACTAGTAAATTTAGACCTTACGGGGACTTTTTGGTTCCCTATGATGAAAATGGCTCACATCACATTAATTTGAAAATCGTCACCTTAGAATTATAAGGTTCTATCTGACATTTTCGTCAGAATTGAGTTATTTACATATTCTTATTAAATGACAACTTATTTACATTATGGGATGTTTTTTTATAAGTTGTTCACATTTTATTACTTTTTATTTCAAAAAACAAATGTTACACGCATACTGTTTGCTATGGAATGCAATAACTTGAAAGCTCAATATCTCAAAATCATTAAAAACGCAGATAGAACCTTTTAATTTTAAGGTGACGAAGTGTAAAATTAAAATTTGTTTCATGTGAGTGTCGGGGTTAGAATATACTGTTTGCGCATTATAAAAATCATTATGTCGTTGGGAAGTCCCTATAAAGATACATGTACATGTGCATTCATGCATGTGTGTGTGTGTGTGTGTTTCATTTTATCTCATTGACCTAATATAACTCCTGTTCATCTGAAAAAGAAGATGTTATTGCACTAAAGCAAGGATTTGGTGATGCCTGATTTTTACCATAGGAATCCTAATTTTTTTTTTTCCCTACCCAAACTTTTTTTTCAACACTAATTTGCTGCATTGTTCCAGATTCCCCCAAGGCAAAGGTAAATGAAGGTTAGCTGTGGCCGATGGCTGAGCAGACAGAGAGCGAGAGAAAGAGAGAGAGAGAGACCTGTTCACTGTGTCTGTGCGATTGTTCTAGCCCTCAGCCCAGCATGGAGAGCGCAGTGTGAGTTTGCTACAGCAGGTTTTAAGTTCCACTTCTTCTGTAATTTATCCATCAAACTGTCCACCCCATGTCCTTTTACTCCTGATTTCCAGTTGGGAGTCCACTGAAGGAGACCCGAAACTGTTCGGGGAAACACCTGCCGCCTCTTTTCCTTACGTTTTTTAGATCTTCGCTTTGTTTTTCAGTCCTGACAACCTACACTTTATAACTCAAAATATTCATAATGAAGGAAGCAAAGTCATGGAAAGTCATGGAAATGAGTCACTTAAAGTAATGTATAACAGAGCAAGTAAAGTTTTCTGTATATATATTTAATTTTCATTCATTCATTCATTCATTCATTCATTCATTCCTTCATTTATTTATTTTCCTTCAGCTTAGTCTTTATTTCAGAGGTCGCCACAGTGGAATGAACTGCCAACTATTCTGACATATGTTTTGCGCTGCTGATGACTGTCCAGCTGCAACCAAGTACTAGAAAACACCCTTACACAGTCATTCGCGCACACACTCATACATTACAGGCAATTTAGTTTATTCAATTCACCTATAGTGCATGTTTTTTTACTGTGAGGGAAACCGGAGCCCCCGGGGAAAACCCATGATATTTCATTTTCTTAATAATATTTATTTTATTCTGGATAAAGTTTTATTTCTTTTATTTTGGCTGGAATGAAAGCAGTTTTTACATAAAAAAATAAACAATGCTCAATATTAGATTTTTTTTCTAGATCAGCTTCAAAACAAGCCACTGTTGTCTAATGCCTTTACCTAATTAACCTAAATTGCCTACAGTTTAACTAAGACAGAAGATTATTATTATTAAATGTTCGTTATTAAAACTTTGTTAAAAATGTTTTGAGAGAACACGGGAGGGCTAATAATAATAATTACAACAACAACAATAATAAAAATAAACTTATAATAATAATCATAATAATACTACTTCTAATAATAATCATAAGCAATAAACATATAATAATGATAATAATAATAATAATAATAATAATAATAATAAACATAGATCACATTGCAAAGATTAATAATGCTTTAGACTGATCATTTTTTATGGTTGCTATTCCACAATTGTTTTTAAATAATTGTATCCTTTGTCTATTTATAGTCCACTTTTTCCCTTTAGAGATTACAAACTTACTTGTACTTAAAAAAAAAAAAAAAAAACATGGTATAATAGTGCATAAGTATAGACAATTGATACGTCTAACATAACAGAAACTAGGGTGTAAAATGCAATGATTGAGAATAATGTTCAACATTTGTCAATTACATCATAAACAGATTTACGGTTTAATCACTCTTGTCTATTATAACTGTGGTTCCCAAAGTGGGGGTCATGGGACAATGAGCTAGGGTTGCTTGGGGATTTGTAAAAATCTAATTCATTTTATTATATTATGCAAATAAAAAGCCATCATCTCTTTTTTACCATAAAATAACAGCTGTTAAAGTATAGTAATTTACCATAAAATAACGGACTTTACATTGCAGAAATTTACCATAAAATAACGACCATTAAATGACAGAAATTTACCATAAAATAACGGCCATTAAATTACAGAAATTTACCCTAAAATAATGGACGTTAAATTACAGAAATATACAATAAAATAACGAACGTTAAATTACAGAAATTTACCATAAAATAACAGCCATTACATTACAGAAATTTACCATAAAATAACGGACATTAAAATAAAGAAATATACCATAAAATAACGACCATTAAATTACAGACATATACCATAAAATAACGAAGGTTAAATTACAGTAATTTACCATTAAATAATGAACGATAAAATTACATAAATTTATCATAAAATAACGGATGTTAAATTACAAAAGTTTACCATAAAATAACAAACGTTAAATTACAGAAATATATCATAAAATAACAACCATTAAATTACAGAAATTTACCATAAAATAACGATCATTAAACTACAAAAATATAACATAAAATAACAGCCGTTAATTTACAGAAATTTTACATAAAATAAAGCAAATTAAATTACAGAAATAGAACATAAAGCAATGAACGTTAAATTACAGAAATATATCATAAAATAACAGCCGTTAAATTACAGAAATTTACCATGAAATAACGGCCATTAAGTTACAGAAATTTACCACAAAATAAAAGATGGTAAATAACAGAAATTTCCAGTAAATTTGTGTTATTTTACGTTCAGTTTCTGTATTTAACAGCTGTTATTTTATAAGAAATGTATGTAATTTAACACCTGTTATTTAATGGTAAATTTCTGTAATTTAATTTATCATAATTAAATTTCTCTAATTTAACGTCAGTTACTTCATGGCAAATGTCTGTAATTTAACATCTGTTATTTAATGGTAAATTTCTGTAATTTAATTTATCATCCGTTATTTTATGGTAAATTTCTGTAATTTAACGTCCATTATTTTAAATTTTTTTTGGCAAAAAATAATAATGATAATAATTTAAAATAATTTAGATTTTTTTTCTTAAATATAACGTAATCACCCCAGGGATCACAAGCTTTATTTTCAGTGCAGCACATTGATCATATGCCACCAGATTAAACACCTTACGGTACTCACGTACATTAAAAATAATTACAGGCCACAACTGAACATGGAGGATGATCTTCGAGTGGCGTTTTTCAAAATTAAATGATGAATAAATGTGGGCCTATTGATAAGTGTGCGATGTTGTGTGCAAGGTTTATATATATATATATATATAGGTCCACCTCAGGGGATATTTGAGGTTGCGAGTCACTGGCCTTTTTAATTTTGGGAGTCGTGGGCTGAAAAGTTTGGGAACCCCAGCATTATAACACCGTAAAAAGCAATTAGTTCAATTTATTTTAAAAAAAGGAGTAAACCTGTTGCAAGTAAATGAAGGTGTGTGCATAATTATACATTTTCAAAAATCTGAAATCAAATGGAAAGCGTTAACAAAATGCAATTAATGAAATTAAAAGCCGAACAAATAAAAAAGGCAGTGAAAAGTGAAGAGCTGCGACTTGTACTCCATACAACGTCTATTAAACTCATTACATCTTTAATGAACAGACTGTTAAACACAAATACGCGAACGCTCTTTGATCCGTAGTCCTTTAAATATTCAAAACTGAGTTAGGACTTACAACTTTAAGCTAGAAACTCTTAACAATTACAAATTCATATCCGTTAGTTATTACAGTGAGGAGAGAGAAAAGTAAATAACATGACATTTCACTGTCTTTAGCCCTTGAAGTAGGCAGGAATGCAAATAGCACATTTGATTAGAACACATGCTAATCCGTTTAATGTATATTCATAAGGGGGTTTATATTAAGCACACTACATACAGTACAAGTGCTTCACATTTCTTTATGACTGAAAGCATTCTTCCACTTAGAGGATGTGAAAGGTCCTCAGATAGATGCGGAGACAGCAGACGTAGACCATAGCTAATTAATTCATCATTAGCCTTTCTTTGGTAAACACAAAGCCACAATTGCAGTGCTGCTTTAACCTTGAAGTTCAGGAGCGGCCAACTGTGATAATCTTTCCCACTGTCGTTATTATTATCAAAGGGCTCAAAGAGTGGCGAGCGTTTGTGCAAACACACACACACACACACACACACACACACACACACACACACACACACACACATAAAGCGGGAGTTTGTGAATAAGAGGAAATGGAAAAAAAGCGAGAGACATTTCAGGCTGTCCTTAGCGCGGCCCTTTTGTCACAGCAGAATCAGATCTGCATTACCCGTGCTCATCAGATAGCGAGCGTTTAGAAACAGGAGGGGGATATTGACTTTTCCTTTCTTTTTTTCTTTCTTTTTTTCCCTCTTTTTTAAATCACTGGCGAGGCATTTAGTGCCTGCAGGAATGTCAAATCTCCAACCTGCATTTTGATGTCTGTGCCCCAGGTTAGGTCTGCTCTGGCATGCTTGGAGGTCCGTTGTTTGTGCTTTAGTATCCATTAAGCGTCCTTGACTCAATGTTACCCAGGGCCTTTATATGGTCAGCTCAGGGCTTCATGGCTACAGCAGGTCTGAGAGCAAGGTGCACAGAAAGGAAGTGTTTCTGTGAATCGCGCTCGGGCTGAAGTAATTACTTTTGACTTTTCAGATCTTGCCACAGCAAAGATCACCATGAAAGTGAGTACAAAGGCTAAGTGGCATTAAAAGAATTTTCAGTTCGGCTGAAAGGAGGCCGGTATAATGTGCGCCTTAATTAATTTTGCAGTCTCTTCCCTGTGTTGGCGCTTTTGAAATATGCAGGACATTTACTTTGTTGGAATATGTGGGTTTGTGCGTCTTTGAAACTGAATTGCTGTTGTTATTTTAAAAAGATTGCATTTAGTCTCTCTAAACAGTTCTTAAGAATATTAGACTTTTTTTTAAGTCTCTGGTGAAATAGTGGACTTTAGCATATGTTATTCTGTAGATGAATGAGATGAGTTTTGATAAAATGTGAAAAGAAGGAAGTCTTTAGACAGTTAAAATAAATATTGACAGACCTACGGTATACGCCAAGATGTCATTTACAAAACATTTAATACATCTTTTCACCTTCATACATATGGTTTCTTTATGGAATGCAAAAAAAGACAGACTGAGCAGAACTGGTGTGTCCAAACATTATTTATTTATTTATTTATTTAATTATTTTTTTATTTATTCATTCATTTATTTAAACATAATACAAAACATACATCATAAAATTTTTCATATAGAAATATATTAAATAGTTAAATCTAAAAGTTTTATTGTAATTTTATGCAAATAACAAACTGAAACAGCTAACCAGTACATGCATCATCTTTCAGAAGTTCAGAAGGTGCAGTAGGTGATCTGCCAAAATGCTAATTGGTTAGCATAATTTCTTTGAAACACAGTCCCACCCCTGCTGTCCAAAGCCACGCCTCCTGAAATAGCGAACGCACCTTAAAGATGACAGAGACCCACTAGATTTTGTTAATCGTTACTAAGAAAACTTTACAGTACTTTATAAAACTACAATTCCAAACGATAAACTGTATTAAATCTAGAGCATTTTCTGTTGTGTAGAATCAAAAACTTGTCATAATTTGCAATATTTCATGCTTAGTGGTTGGCCATCAGCGCGCAGAAATAACACTTATTACTTGTATGTTATTTTAGAGTGAATCTTCCGACTAGCATGGTAAATATAAGGAGCTTGTCACAGGTTGTCATTATTCAAAAATGAACCAATGTGAATATAAAACCAACTTTTCCTCAGTAAAGCAGGCTAGGCGGAATAGCGCTATTTTCATATGGTTTGTTATTAAACTAAATAAAAATCTGCAATATTGATGCTGTAATGTAGGTCCCTTATGAAACTAAAATAGTAACATCAATCTCTCTCCGGAAGATTTCAGTGGCTGAATAACACTTCTGTGCAAATAACCCATTCATAATACATAACAATCTACAAGAGCTTTGCTTGACTAAAAGAGTTTTAAAACATGATATTACCTGTCTAAGAAAAATTCTTCAGCCTTGGTGTCGGCGTTCCTCCAGCCTGCAAAAGTAACTCCAATATTAGCTGAGGATTTAAAAAGTTTTGATTGAACGTTTGGTTTTACTGCGACTGCGTTTCGTGTGCACATGGACACGCGACATGCAATTGCATATGTGCAGTTGTACAAATCTACATTTGCTGACAGACAGTTTGGGCTACTTATCAGTATTATGGGCATTGGTAGCCCGATAATATTTTTTTGGACGAACTTTTTTTGTCTTATGCCTAACCCAGAATATAAAAATACATATAAACACATTTAGATCATTTACTGTAATCATTACTTTTGGAATGTGAAGAGATTTTCAACCAGCTCAACAACAAATGTTTCTGAAGACAATCACCTACTGCACTTTTAATCAAGAGCACTATTATAACATTTTTTTTTGATCTACTCTTTTCTACTTTTTTGAAGTACTGTAAGCAATTAAAATAAAATAAAATAATACATAGATTTTTTTTATATAGCTGTCATGATTATTAGTGATAAAAGAATTCTCAATAACCATATGACTGAATTTCTATACGGTATTTAAAGCATTTGTCAGTAAAATGGATTAAACAAATTATGAATCACATTCAAAATATGGCTGGGATGTGGATACAATGGTATACCAAAGTATACAATGGTATACATACAAATTTGTCTAATAGAAGTGATCCAAAAATACTGGCGAGCAAATTTTTTCAGACAGAGAAGTGTCTCTGCTCCAGTAGGATTTTGGGTGGCGATAGTGGCTTAACTGTGTAACGTTCATTCATTCATTCCTTTTCTTTTCGGCTTAGTCCCTTTATTAATCTGTGGTTGAACAGGAGAATGATCCACCAACTTATCCAGCACATGTTTTACGCAGCCTAAAGATGCTCTTCCAGTTGCAAACCATCACTGGAAAACATCCATATTCTCTCATTCACACTCATCCAATATGGACAATTCCGCTTACCCAAATCACCAAGCATGTTTTTAGACTGTGGGGGAAACTGGAGCACCTTGACGAAACCCACACCGACACGAGACGAACATGCAAACTCCACACAGAAATGCCAACTGACCCAGCAGAGGCTTGAACCAGAGAACATTTGCTGTGAGGCAACATCGCTACCCACTCCGCCATCGCTCCGCCCCACAGTGTAACGTCTTCTATTTTGCTTTATGTATATGTTATACACTATGGTTCAGTACGATTGACTACTATGTCAGAGTGTCAGCCAGATGAATTATTATCATCATACCTGTAAGATTAGAAATTAATAGGAGCTTGTTGAGTAAAACACCACCAAAGTGAACAAAGCTGCCCCACAAACTCAAAATCAGGAGGCAAGAATGCCTCTTCACAATTAAACAAAACTGGGATAACTGTCGTGATTAATAAAATAAAATAGTGAACATTTTCAGATCTGTTTATGTTGCTTCAGATTTCTTTTAACACTTTTTTTGAAGCTCTGACTCCATTATAATCAATCGCAGATGCTTCTGTTGAGCTTATGAATGTTGTAGCCAATCTGATTAGTCTCTGCTGAAAACCTTTTTGTTCATTGCACTTCTGCTCACCGAGTGTATTTTGTGCTTTCACAAATTTGCTCATAAACAACAACATGCTGAAGAAAATGTAAGCAAAAGATTCCTTTCACAGTTTCATTAATCATAAAAGGAATTTCTGCGTAATTTTGGTTATAGACTGGCATACTTCCTCATCTCACTTCTTACTCATTCCCTTTCCTTTGATTATTCTCTTCTGTATCAGGAGTCACCACAGCGAAATGAACTGCCAATTACTCTGTTGCTTGTGATTTACCAGTGAAACCTAGACCTGAGAGTCACTACCACATGAGAAACACACACTCTTCCAATTACACACCATCACTGGAAAGGAGCAGCATAAACATTGTGCTAAATTTCTCCTTTTGTTTTCTTACTTATTTTCTTTCCTTCTGCTTGCTTTAAGCTGCTTTCACACCAGACGTGGATGAAGCGAGTGATTTACATGTTAATTCAATGCAATAACATGAATAGACATCCTGCGGCATGATTCATGTGAATAAGGCGACTGCGAATGACATGATTCGAGCGAATGAATCGCCACAAGTTTTTCTGCGTTTATTGCGCGGATCGCTCGAGTAAGAAAATCTAAACTTTAGCAGACATTCGCATCACATTTACAAATCAGAAGCTTGCTCTTGTAAGTGAGTGATTATGACATACAGCAGTGCTGGTTGTTGGTGTCCTGAGGGGAAATCCTCTTGCTGACACTGGACAACAGTTCATTAAACTGGACTGGGCTTATTCTGCAGCACCACTGAAAGCTTTCATCATCCAGCTATAGTTTCTGGAAGAGTTGATATATTCATAGAACTGGGTGCACCTCTAAAAGGATCTAGTGGGTTTAGACATGGCGCCGACTTAATCGACGCTGTTTTTCAGTCTTCCTAAAGCATATAAACACAGCTATTGTCTCAATAAAATCCATGTTAGCCATTTATCACCAGGCAGAAGGAAGCCCTGTCCATGATGCAAATTCGCATCAACTGTGAAGTGAATTTCACAGCGAATGAAGCGAATATGACGCTCAGATGAAGTGAGTAAACTTAAAATGTTTACACGTCGATTTACGTGCGAATAGCACCTGGTGTGAACACATCATTGTAATGGGTCACCACAGTGGAGTTAATCACCAATTATTAATTTATTCATTCATTCTTTTATTTTCTTTCGACTTAGTCCCTTTTTTATCAGGAGTTGCCACAGTGGAATGAACCGCCAATTGTGGTGTCACTCTGGCATTTTTTTTTATGTAGCGAATGACTTTTCCAGCTGCAACCCAGCAATGAGAGTACACTATAACGTGAACCCCCAGTGCTGGGAAACACCCACACTCAATCTCATATCATTCATACACTCATATACCACAGCCAATCTATCTCCCAGAGGAAACCTATACGAACACGGGGAGAACATGCAAACTCCACACAGAAAGATCTACTGCTCAGCCAGGACTCAAACCAGCGACCTTTAGAGCACTGTCCACTGGACAAATATCCATATACATCCCCAAATATATACCAGTATTAACCTGCTTAGCTTCCAAGATCAGATCTTGTGTTGATAAAAAAAAGTAATTTAAAGTGTACTTCATTTGGGAGGATACATTAAGTACATGCAAACTTGCTCTACACAACACCCATACACATACAGTCACGGCAGAGCAACGAAAGCATGTCATTCCATTAATATTTCCCCCCCCCCTTCGTCATTTCCCTCCATCATTTACAAACGCGCCATCCCGCACTTGTTTTTGGCAGACACACCCCTATCGGTTTCTGTCTCTATTATCTCTACAACCGTGTATGCATTAGCCCACCGGCCCCATATTCAAAACCCTCATTATGCCCGACCGCTATCTGATGTTACAAAAACGGTAATGGCACACAACTCTAAAGACTGCAAAGGAGAGGGAAAAAAAAACGTAATAAAAAGAAATATCCCCGCTAAGATGATGAGAGCCAAATCAAGCCGCCGGAGCATCCTTCTTCCTTTTACCTCAATCATCCGACCCTCGTCCCGATGCCCTCTCGGCCCTTACTGCCAACACCCTACCATCGTCCCCCTTCCATACCTATTTCATGTTGTTTAATGCCACCCTCCTCTTTTGAAGTTTTAAAGCAAGGTTCAAAAGAGCCAGGTGCTGAATCATAATATTAAAGCAGAGGAGGGGGGGTGGAGGCTTCATAAAAGCAGGAAGATCTGAGCGGGCCAAGGCAACAAACATGGCTTTCAACTGCCTTTCTGTCGGCCCCTTCTGCAGATGTCACCAGTTGTTATCCCCAGCAGAGACTTCAAGCGTGGAGCAGCGCCCCTGGCTCCGTCCGCGCACACGTTTCAAGTGTCAATCACGCGGGGGAGGGCTTCCTGGTCACTGTCCTGTGAAAAGTGCCAACATTTTGCCATTGATTTAACTCACTCAATACACAAAGATGGAGCCAGCTTTGTGCACGAGGGGTGGGGGGAAAGACCCTTTGGCAAGGTTATTTTACTGAACGCCGCTTTTGCACTCGGCGCTCCTTGGTTTGACTGCTACATAACAGCCGTCGATGGCTGATCTGAGCGACGGGGAGAAATGAAAGGGGAAGGAAAATTGTTTGGAGGCAAAAGAACATGCAAACTGAAAGGGAAATCGTGTATTGAGACAGATAGCAACATTGTCTGAGACAACAAAACTTCCTTTTAACCTCGTTTAGCCTCGAAATACCTCCTGGGAGGCCACATTGTGGAGGTTTCTTTAAACACGTTTAGCACTTCAGTGCCTCGGAAAAATGAAATGAATACTTCTTACGCTCGGTCATCGCTGAGAGAGGTTTTGCCTGTTGATTGTTTGATGTTACTGCGAGGAGAGACATCAAACAGGAAAGCGTCAATAGTCTAGCGTCGAGGCAAATGCCTCAGAATAGATGTTTTTTTTTTTATTTCAGGCCGTGCTTGTGAAAGAGAGACAGAGAAGAAAAAAAAAGCAAGACTAAATTCAACAGTATAAAAAGCTTTTACACATCAGCTAACTGGCTTATTTTTTTTTTTATCGTAATCAGTAAACACCTGTCAACGCCATTCATTTTCCCGCTGATTTATCCAGTAGCTTTGACCCCTGGGACCTTTAAGATACAAGACTTTTTTGTCTTTCTGTTCCGTGATCGACCAGACCATCTGTTTGGAGCATATTTTCCTCCCACAAAAGAGGAAGAAAATAAGAGCACAGACACATTTGACCTTGGCACGTCCTTTCACCTTCTTGTACCTCCCTCTTTCCCCCCTTGGGGGTCTCGCCAGTGAGGACACTGTCAGTCAGTATGGGACATCCTGGATACATAATCGTGGGTAACTGTTATGGATTTTCCCCTGTTGCATTATCTTTCAACAGCCTGACTTTGGGAAGAATTACTTCAAGACTCCATTCAGTCTAGAGCAGACAAACAAGTTAGCAAATCTTGCTGTACTTTTAACCCTGTAATGACTGAAAGTTGCTCTTAAACCTAAAATTAAAAACAGCATTCTAGAAGAATCAACCTCTGTAGTTAATAAGCACTGTACATTAATTGTAGTTACAATAACCAACTGAAGAAAGGGATGAGGTTATTTATGTTTTAAAAGTGGTTTACAATAAATATATCGGTTAGTAAAAATTTGGTGCTTTTGAAAACATTGACAACTTAAAAAAAGATTCTAATATTTTTTTGTCTTGTGTTTAATAGTCTAGTCAACATTAGCTATATTGAATGCAGACTGGGTTTGAAAATACCTGTCATTAAACATTTATAAAGTATTTCAATATTTGTTCCAACTTTGTCTTCTTTTCTTGGTGAATTATTAATAATTCAATTTTTTTGGGCTTTTCCAAAATGCTATTTAATTGGCATTGTTACACTGTGCTTAATAATTATTTTATTCATTTATTCATTTTTTTTCGCCTTAGTCCCTTATTTATCATGGGTAGCCACATCAGAATAAACCAGCAATTGTTCCGGCATATGTTTTACGCAGCGGATGCCCTTCCAGCCATAACCCAGCACTGGGAAACAGCCATACACTTTCGCATGCACACACTCATAGACTATTCCAATTGCTTTATAGTGCATGTCTTTGGCCTGTTGGGGAAACCGGAGCACCCAAAGGAAACCCACGCCAAAACAGGGAGAACATGCAAAACCCGCCCAGCCGGCACTCGAACCAGCAACCTTCTTGCTGTTAGGCGACAGTGCTAAACACTGAACCACCATGCCATCCTAATTATTTTATTATGTATTATAATTGTGATTATAACCTGAATTAATATTTGTACAACTTAAAAATTACTAGTATTAAAATATTTTTCTTAAGTTTTTAATGTCACTTCACCATATAAAAAGCAAGTAATATCCATTGTTGGGGAAAGTTACGAAAGTAATGCGTTACAATCTTGAGTTACTCTCCTAAAAAGGAACTAGTTGCATTACTCTTTATGGTAATGCGCTATGTTACTTCTGCACTACGGCCCATTCACATGAGGCGTCAGCGTCAACGCTTCCCATCCGCTTTGAATCTGTGATGTCAAGCGTTGCCGAACTGAATTGTGGCTCTGTCGGCGCTGTGTTAGCGGCGTTGCTCGCTATAGAAGTTGGGACTTTTTTCAACTTTTCAAGTGCCAACTGAAGTGTCAGCCAATCAGATAGCTGTGTTTGCAAATACCTCCAGCTCAGAGACTAATGTCATTGGCTGACGCTACTGTGATAATCCTGTCAGCCCAAACTTCAGATTCTCTGTCAAACTTTGACGCTGAAGCCCTGTGTGAATCAGGCGTTACTTTTTTTGACCTGGCTGAGGCTTGATCTGTTTCATAACTTGCAGGTTTTTTTCCTCTTCTTCTTCTTCTTCTTTTTCTTTTTCTTCTTCTTTTTAAATAGAGGAACTCTGCAATTAACAACACACTGTATAACCTACAACTTAATTTACCTTAAAAAACACATAGAGTAAGTTTAAAGTTACTCATCAATGAAAGTTTAAAGCAACGTGTTTGCTTCTTTTGTACTTTTTGTCTTATACATGAAGTCTCAAGTACAATTTCTTTTTTTCCATGTGTTCAAAATAATGAATGTATTCTCTTATCTTAATTTTGTATAACTTTGTAAAAAGCTAGTTAATTAAACAAAAAAGTGACTCAAATATTATTACTTATTTTTTAAAGTCTAATGCATTACCCCCAACACTGGTAATATCATCAATGCTAAATAGTAGCTGCTGTACTTAATATGTTTTGTAAATCATGAAACTTGTTTTAGGATTCACCATTTATATAACTACATTAGTATAATAAGTATTAAATATTATTAAAAATGTCTTTTCTGTAATATTCGATAATTTTAATTTCAAAATATAATCCCAAAGAGAAAAAAAAGAAACTGTAATAAAAGCATGATTAAAAAGTGGTAATACTTTCTTCTTTTAATGACACACACACACACACACACACACACACACACACACACACACACACACACACACACACACACACACACACACACACACACACATGGAAAAATAAATCTAAAGTTTTATTTCTGTCTCAAGTGGCAATTAAAAATAAACAGATGCCCGCATAATACGTCAAACACATAAATATCTCCTACACCTCGTCCACCTTTTGAAATCCAAAGATCATCTGGCCTAATTCTGGAGCGTTAATGGGAAATCCACAGGAAATTAGTTGTTTTCAAAAGGGGTCAAATTAAACTTTGGCAGAGCGGTACGCGCTGACAGACACAGGAATATACGTCATTATCCATATTTGGCGATGCCCTTTCAACTTCACGGGTCACGATGGAAGCGTGTTTGTAATGACACTGGGCACCTGAGATGAAAAATTTGATGATTGTTCATGTGCGAGGCTGACTCTCCAAAGCCGAGCGAGCACATGAATTGGGTTCCTGTAGATCTGGCGTACCCGCACGAGCGTGCACTTTCCTGAACCCTGTTTGAACTGCGCCAAGCTGCCCAAACACAGAGAAACAGAGCAATCCCCTGGGCCCGGGTTTTACAGGAGGCCACTTGCTGTGTCACGTACCTCAAACAGAGATGATTGGCCCGAGGAGTGATGCAAAGGATCTTGGGGGTTGCTTAGGGCTTCTGCATTCTGTAAAATAGCAGGAAGCATATATCTGTCAGTCTCCATTTAAAAGTTCACCTGTAAGGAAATGTTCTGGCCAGCAGTGCTGACACAATCACGGCGCCTAGCAACACATCCTCCTGATCCCTGCCTTTTGTGATATGACATGCTTCTGAACCACAAAGTTTCCTGCTTTGCGCACAAATCGTCTCAACTGCCTTTGTTCGCCATGTAGGAGGAAAAAAAAAAGACTGAGGCAGAGAGAGAGAGAGAGAGAAAAAAATGCCGGTGTCCGTCATTGTCCAGCACAGTGTCCTCTTTTTTCACAGTCACATGAGGGATGTCTTCAGAAAATCACATGGCTCTTTTTGTTTGACGGCCAAGAATACTGAAGGTTGCGATATAACGATTCTATTCTTCTGCCAACAGTACATATTGAGTGGCTCTTCTAAACACTGGGAGGACACTGCTAATGCCCTCCCTTTGTTTGCCGAGAGGTAGATTTCAATTACGGGGTGGGGAGAGAACTAGTTGTACAATTATTTTTTTTTTCACTCTCTGTAATGCTGCTATTGTCTGACACCAGCATGTACGGCGCAGGGTTAGTGCCGCGGCAGTGTTGTAAGAGTGACAAAACTGTTAGGTGACTTGGGGGCCTTGTGGTGTCCACCTGGCTTCGTTTGCTGCCAAAGTGTGTATCACACCTCTGAGATCGCTAAGCCCACCTCCTCACCTCGCTCCCCTGGCACACGCCTTGTTTTCGGTGTTGCTTTATTCCCTGTAGAAAGGGTCAGCCAATGGAATGACCTCCACGCTCCTCCGATTCCTAAACCCAACTAGAGCAATTGGCAAAACAGACAGAAGAAGCACTGAAAAAGTTTTTAAAAAGAGAGAGAGAATGTTAGACAGTTTTTGTCTGTAAAGCCTCATTCACACTATGAGCCACTTGCAGTGGCAAAGCAACTGTTCATTTCAACGAAGAGTAAGCGACCATTGGTGGCCAGGTGGGCCTGTCTAGCGACGCAACAAAGTTGAGAATTCTTCAACTTTATGCAAATGAAGACAACACAGGCTTATTCTGAATCCGTAGTCCTATGAACGTTTCTGGAGAGCGCAAATTATGTAGCCAGCGGTCATTTCATTTTTTAAATGAATGCTATGGGGCGGTATGACGCCATTCCTTTTCGCGCTTACCAGCTGACTGCTTACCTCCATGTGGACAGCTTTCACACTGTAACCAGTTTGTCCAGTTAGCTCATTATGTTCATCAGCGGACTTGGGACGCACAGGAGTTGACCGAGATGACAGGATTTGAGTCCAGGAAAGAACAGATCCAGAAATTTGGTAAGACAAATACAGAATCCAAAAAATAAAATAAACAAGTATCCAGAACAGCAGGCGCGAATGGCACTGACGAGAGAATTTTGAGAAATGAAAAAGCGTTCACAAGTGGCTTCTCGTGAATTCGCAAAAACAAAAACTGCAAAAATACTGATGTAATACTGTATGATGAAACTGCAAAAAAATTAAAACTAAAACTAAATGCACTACAAAATTTTACATTTTCAAATATGTTTAAGCTGCATTTATTCTATCAGTGCTGCACAACCTTTGTTCATGGCAGCAACTGCTGGACACTCATAGCTTGTTAGTTGAGCTTTTTAGTTAAAAAGTAAACACTTTTCCCTTACCAGGAAAAGCCTAAAAACACTCCTTTCAAGCAAATCAAGCAAGAAAAACAAAAGACAGCAGGAGTAAACAGGAATGTGTCTCCCTTCTTGTTATCTGATCAACCAAACTGCACTTAATATCACGTCAATATCAATTCAGGATCAGCTAAGCAATGATGCAAAAGCATTGGTTTGGGATCTGTAGAGCTGCGCATTGATGGATTTGCTCTTTAGTGTTTGGACACTCAGTAGTGATTATTAAACCACACTGAACTGAACTAAACTGAACTTAAACTCTGAAAACTGACACTGTTCCAATTTACTATGATCTCTTATGTGACACTGCTTTGACACAATCTACATTGTAAAAGCGCTATACAAATAAAGGTGAATTGAATATAAAAAAACACATATTTAGATTTTTTTGATTTTGTGATCTGAAAATAAGTTTCAAAGTGGAAGTTTTGAAAAACAACCCCATTGATTGTTCATCGTCACTTCCGTTCCAGTACTGTTTACTGACAAGGTAACACCAGAAAATAACTGCCTTGCAAATGTAATGCAGAGTTTTTAGTCAAACTTGGATTGTTTTAAACACTTTGTCATGTAAACAAACAAAATATCTGATCTCTTTATAATAAAATAAACATAAGTGTTGAAGAGACTCTTAAAATGTTACAAAGTGTGTGCAATGGTAAAGTGTAAACGCTGAACAATTAAAGCAAACTTCAAGGTGTGAAAAATAAAGATAGAGTAAACCTTAAACTCTGTCAACAACACAAATTATGACAATCAAATCTGAGCTTTCAAGTAAAGGAATCAACAATCATTATTCAAATACATACTGCAACATTACAAATTGTGAAATTGAATGACTATATTACCCCCATGCTAAAAAATCGTTCACTTGGGGAGCCAGGGGCTGGTATGCACAAGAAAAGAAACCAAAAAGCCACTCTGGCGACATCCTTATATAATTTTTAATTTACAATATCTTCACTGCTGCTATACGACACTCATTTTTTGCATGTGTTGTTACTCTGACCTAAGTGACTAGCGTGCATGTGGATTCCTTGACCATTTACAATGGACTTAGCGTTCATGCATCCCTGGGATCTATTGTAACTAGGTGACCATCAACCATTTTCTCAGAGGATGACAAATGGACAAATCATCATTCCAATGCAAGTTTATATAGAAAAACCACTGCAGTGTTTGGATGCGCTGTTTGTCTGAGGTAATTAGTCTACCGTTATTTCTGAAATTTGTGTATTCCATACAAAGTGTGAATCATATTGGTTAGTTCTACTTACATGAATCGCGCTCACGGCATTCGGAAAGGTCAGATGTATTTAACTAGGTGCGCCTAGAAAACGTGGGTGGTTCACGTGCCGCCTGACAACATGGGGGCATCGCTCCCATATACGCCTTGTGCAAGTTGCGCGTCTCCATTGGAAATGACAAACTTACACCCCAAGCTTATGACATTGCTTCCAAGGCACACTCAGCAATTTAAAAGTTTAATTAAAAAGTTTTATAAGCACTATCCCTAATCTTTTTTTTTAAATCGATATTGACAATGGTGTTCGGTCAATAAATATTGATACCGATTTTATAGCCCTGTTATAAAACTTTAAAAATCAACCAGTTCAATTGCATTACATTTGTGTAGCTACTGAATATTAATTGTCTTTTAGACCCCAAGTAAGAAATTCAACAATGGGAATGAATTCAAACATCATCACATGACAAATGGCTAATGTTGTATTAAATTAACTAAATATGGTTATTTAACAAAAATGCACAAATATGTTAACTAAAATCTACAGTAATTAAAACAACATAACAGTAAAATGTGTTCATTTTTAATCGAATCGAGTCATTATTATATAAGCGTTCAAAATAAACACACACACACATGCACGCACACAAGAATTAAGGTCCTGGGATTTTATTTGATCTCTTGCTTTAAGGCACTAACAATTGTTTTGTACAAGTGACTTTTGACATGGCTGTAAAAAAAAGTATTCCCATTTGTACAGTTTCAAATAATAAGTGTATTTTAGAAGTGTTTGAACTGAGGAAACACCCCTTAAACTGACTATAAATATCACTGAACACTGCCGTATGAATCAGACTCATACAGTACACGGCTCTTTTCGTCTTCTCAACTGACCGTGTATTGTGCATAATGGCAAACGCTCCTTGTGTGTGTGGGTGTGTGAGCGTCTGCATCTGCCCTTACACAATAAGTGTTATTAGGTTGCGAGCCTTGTTCAAACAAAGACTCTTCTGAAGTACCTAAAAAACATCTGAGCATACACATTCAAAGGCCACCGCAAAGGATCAAGCAGGACTTTTCTCAAGAACTGCGCATACGGTTATTTGAGCTCTATCCTAAAAAAAATGTCTGTGAAAAAAAAACAAAAAAACATTGCGGTTGATAGCAAACATTACACTAGTAATATAGCGAGGGCTTTACTAAAAACTGGATGATCTGATGTTCTGTGACTTACCTATACACAAAAAAATCACTTATTATACACAAAGTATGACAAATTTAGTTTTATTAGTTCTGTTTAAAAGTATGGTCTTACTTTAGTGTCCCTAACCAATATGTACTTATATCCAAATATATAAACAATGTACATAATGTGTTCATAATGTAATTGAAGGAAACTTTGGAGGGATACAGGGAGGATTATGGACAAGTAGGTTTAAGTGTGGGTTAAGGTGTAAAGGATTACATATTAAATATTGCTATTATTAAATATGCTCTTATACTGTAACTGGTTTGTGTTGTCAGGCGACGCTGTGGCCTCACAGCAAGAAGGTCGCTGGTTTGAGTCTCGGCTGGGTCCGTTGGCGTTTCTGTGTGGAGTTTGCATGTTCTCCCTGTGTTTGCGTGGGTTTCCTCTGGGTGCTCCGGTTTCTCCCATAGTCCAAAGACATGTGGTACAGGTGAATTAGGTAGGCTTAATTATCTGTAGTGTATGAATATGAATAAGTGTGTATGGATGCTTCCCAGAGAAGGGTTGCAGTTGGAAGGGCTTTCGCTGCATAAAACATATGCTGGATAAGTTGGCGGTTCATTCCGCTGTGGCGACTCCAGATTAATAAAGGGACTGAGCTGAAAAGAAAATGAATGAATGCTCTGTGTTGCATTGTAGGGAACTTTTAGAGAAAATATTCTAGTGCACTGAACTGATGTTGACTGTAATAAAGTTCAATAAATGACTGAAACCCTGGGAAATGCAGTCTAATCATGAAACTTGCTCAATTTCAGTTGTGGTTTATGTAGCATAATGCTAAGCTAGCACTGGAGTAAACAACTGGTAAAACTTTACTTTGATGCTTTGGACAGTGCTCTGGCACAGTGGGTAGTGCTGTCACCTCACAGCAAGAAGGTCGCTGATTTGAGCCTTGGCTGGGTCAGTTGGCGTTTCTGTGTGGAGTTTTTGTCTTCTCTTCGTGTTCGCGTGGGTTTCCTCCGGGTGCTCTGGTTTACCTCACAAGTCCAAAGACTTGGGCTATAGGTGAACTAGGTAAGCTAAATTGTCTGTAGGGCACCTGCTGCATAAAACATATGCTATATAAGTTGGCGGTTTATTCCACTATGGCAACCCCTGATTAATAAAAGCACTAAGCCGAAAAGAATATGAATAAATGAATGAATGAATGAATGAATGGATGAATGGATGAATGAATGAAACAGGTGTGTATGTAACAAATGTTCTGGGTAAAAAAAAAAATAAAAAAAACTCCATGCTTACTATACTATACATCATTGCACATTGTATGTTGCTTGAGTATCATCTGACTATCAAGTCTGACGTTTAGTCTGTACAGCATTTCAGAGAGTTTGATGATACTATTTAATTTTTACAGTAATTATTTGACCATGTTAAATGTTTTAGTTTAGATTTTAAATATTTGACATACTATTTGTTTATTACTCAAATTTTCTTTGTTTAATATTTTACTAAAAAATGTTCAACTTTTTTATTATCAATTTAAGCACTGCTTGAAATATACATATTTTATTAATCAACATTTTCCTCATGTCATCTGTCATCTTGGTTAGATTTATAAATAGTTTTCACTGAGCTGTCACAAGGCTCTCTGGGATTGCTGTCACCATAAATGCATGCAGTGCAAGCGTAAAAAATGGCTAAAATGAGACAACATAATTAAATTTCCGACCTTTCAGCTTAGTATTCACATTCAGAGAATCTTCTCACTACACTTTGACACATGATATAGTACAATAGACGTCTTGATGGAAAAAGAAAAATGTCCAAGTGTCCCTTTAAGTGCGGCATGTCTAATGGACAGGACTCCCCTCAGGATCACAGATTTGCTAAACAGCTGACGGCCATGGGCTAAAGGCATGGTGTTGGCTGCATCTGCGTGTCTGAGCTCTTTTTCTCCTTCCAGACTCAGCTGTCATGTCTATTCACCCCCTAAATCATGACAAGCATGTGAGAGGATCTTTACAGCTATTCTTTCAATGATAAACACATCCCCCTTTTCGGTTACACAGCTGTACATAGACTACGGCTTTATGATAAAAAAATAAAATAAATGCATGATTAATATGTATCAATAATAATAATAATAATAATAATAATAATAATAATAATAATAATAAAGTTTATTGCCAAACAGTCACTGCCAAGAAAACAAGATAAATTTATCTACCTCTAAGGCCATCAAGTCATAAATCTCCAGCTGGAACTAATAAATTAATAAAAGCTAATTACACGCCAACTATTTTTCCACCTCTCTTACCTCCTTCCTAAAATTTCCTGTTTGGAATGACATGAAAGTTGGAAAAGAGAATCTCCTTTTTTCCACTCAGGTTTGGAGGGGGGTCAAGGGCAGGTGGTGCAGTGGCACACAGCTGCATCCAAGAGTTGTTTTCCAGCAGAAAAACAGCCCTGTTCCATCTCCATCTCAGCCTGGAGATCTGACCCGCACTGATGCATTGCTTACGTACCGGCGGAGATGGTTCGGACAAACACAGGACGTGCTAACTTCAGTTTGATTATGGACTTGATGACATTTTAAAAGCAGGTTTTGTTTTTGCTGAGCTGTTTTTTTTTTCCTTACCTCTATTATCATCGTAATAACACATATTATTATGTAAAAGACGCAGCATCAACCACAGCAAAATTAAAAAAGCACAGTTATGCGCTCTTGACCCATCATCCTACGCTGACTCTCCATTATCTGCTTTTATCTCTGCTTAAGTCCGGCTCATCTCAGGGTATTGTCATTCTCAAGTGTTTAAGATACTCTTCCCAACCCAAATGTACAAAGCAGATGTGAGCGCCATAAGCTCCAGACTCTCTCTCTCCCTGTCCATCTCTGTGTGCTGATGTCTTCTGGATGAGTTTGGTATTAAATATGAGAACGTTAACAGCTGGTTGCTCATCCTTACTTGAGTGCATTAACCTCTTTAGCTGCTTTTTGATTCCGGGAGAAGGGACCCATGGCTTTGGCAGGACGACAGGACGCTAAAGTCCAGAGGCAAGAGAACAACAGCGACAGGCAAGGTAAACACGGACGAACCCAGAGGAGGTGATCGACTTGGGCATTGGTCACCTGCTTGCTCGCTTGCACAAGAAAAAGCAAAGGTCGGGTTCGCCCAGGCAGAAAAACAGTGCACTTTCTTCTGCTTATTTGGCTAGCAGGGTGGCAGAGGCACTTTTGGAAGGGTTCCAGGGACAAACATGGATAAGACACGCACATACACATAGACACGCGCATGAGGAGGATGGGTGATATCATGCCTGCTGTGGCCGGCCGAATCAGGGCTCCGCTGGAGCACTGATGGGTAATGAGGAAGAAAGAGCACATCTGCACAGGGATGCCGTGCCCTTGGAGCTTTTAGTGTATTACCACACCATAAAGACACCGCTCCATCTACAACTCTTGCATGAGAATCACTGTGCCGGAGAACGACAGATGATGATTATGGTTATGGACTGTACATTTGTGATATGCTTCGTTTATGATGAGATCTGCTTCGGATTTTTCACTTGGCCCTAAAAACACAACAACTCTTGTGTTTCTTTAGAATTGTTTACATGTATTTCACAGAAATTCATTTCTGTAGTGACAAACACCAATTTTTTGTTAGTCTTTTATAGACCATTTCAGTGTGGTCATGTCATTGGCCCATAAACATTTCCTGCTTGTTATTAAACTATTTAATAACTGTAACAAGAGGCAATTCAATCACAACTTAATGTTAAAACAGCTATCATAACATTATTTATCAAAATGTGACTCTTTTTGAATTCTCGGAAGCTATAGAAGTTACAACAGGAAATACATTGGGACTATTGCTTTTGTTTACATCCCTCAAAATAGACTATTCAAAGTGATGGAGTATAAATGAAGATAATAAAAGTAATCAAAGCAACAAAATAAAACAATATTAATATATTTTGGCCAAAAAAAAAAAGAAAAAGAATTTTTAGTTTAAAATCACAATTGTTTATTTAATTTAAAAAGACAAGTGCTAGAGCAATTTCAGAATGAGTAGAAAATAAGGTAGGGAGTGCTAGTAATAGGAGGTCAAGTGTTGACAAAAAATATTTACTGGGAATCACTAAAGACTCAGCTGCTATCTCAGACAATGGGAGCAATCAAATCTAACAAAAGAGCAATAATAAGTGGTATGACAAGTCCCAGTTTGTCTAATGCATTACATGGAACAAGTTTTTCTTTCCTAAATAAATAGATAGAAATTCTATCAGCAACATGGGGCCATAAAAGTTTTAACGGTATACCGCGGTTTAGAAAAGTCAAGGTTTTAAAACCGCCAAAATTTTCTGCTATATCGTTTCTAAGGTATATGTAGAATATTTTTTGTTTAATTTTTTTTTTCTTTTCTTAGTACAACAGTATCTCCAGCAGAAAAGATATCCAAAACTTATGCTGGATAAGTTGGCGATTTATTCTGCTGTGTCGACCCCAGATGATTAATAAGGGGACTATTCCCCAGATATTTAAAATAATATATTTTGTAGGTAATCAAAACTGTGAAACCGTGATCCAAGGTTATCATCTTATATCTTATGCCTAATCAGCAGCTTCTTATTATAAGTCATTTCAAATTCCACTCTTTTTTTTCCCTGTAGATTTTTTTTTTTTTTAATGTAAATAAATGGCAAATTGTATATATATTAAGTAGAACCTTTATCTTCCCAATGCAAAATTAAATACAATAAATTCACCAATTAAAAAACAAGTTCACAAACTTTGTACAGTTAATTAGCTGTATTTGTGGTTAGATTTTAATATTTTCATGTGCAGTATGGAAGGAATGTTCCACTATTCATGAGGGCCCTGGGTTTTGAAAAGAAGTAATAACATTACAATCTTTATGGTTAAAGACAAATTGTACAACATATGGTAGAAAATGTATAAAAGAGCTATATATATATATATATATATATATATATATATATATATATATATATATATATATATATATATATATATATATATATATATATGTATATACATTTATTAAAAAAAAAAATAAAACTGCTTTTTTATTGGATCCAGTTTCAAATGAAAACATTACTTCAGTCATTATTACTTTTATTACTATTACCATTAATAGCAATAGCAATAATTGTAACTTATTAAAGAGTGATTTTTAAAGGATCGTGTGACTGTAAAGACTGGAGTAATGAAGCTGATTTTAAAACATTTAAAAATCCTACTGACTACCAAACTTTTGATGGTAGTGTATATATAAATAAATATACAAACTATATTATTTTAACAGATTTCAATTCTATAAAAAAAAAGAAATGTTACAAAGAATGGTTTAGTCCAAAACATGATTGCTTCATTAGATCAACAGATTTATTTGCATTTAAACAACACATACTTTAAATATTGCAATCAGAGGTTCAACTTTCATTACAGTTTTTCCTACGGATAGACATAAAAAACACTAACGACCAATCAGCATCAAACCTCCTTTTAAAGAGTGCAAGGATTTAAATGCATAAACAGCTACACCATAACAAACAGAGAGGCATTTTGTGCTGGCAAGAACACTAATATACAGTAGTTATTGTTCTTGGTGTCAACAGGAGTTCAGGAGACACTGGGGGACAGAAATACCTTTAAGATTTTTTTTTTGAAGACAAAATTAATTTGTACAGATTTGGAATGACATGAAGGTGAATATTTGATGATTGAATTTGAATTATCAAACTCAATTTGAGCTTTCCAGACTCAAAAATTATGTGTCAACATCAATGACACCAAAGAAGCCTCAGATGGGGTCAGATAACTTGAAACCCCTGTTACGGAGGGCCTTCACCTCATTGTAATTGACTCAATGTTTGGCTGTGGGTCATTTCATTTTCAACTTGTTCTCACATAAAACTATTGTCTATATTCAGAAAATACTATTACTTCTCAGATCACTTTCATAATACTTCTGTGGTGTTTTCTTTGACATTTTTAGAACTTAACACATAGTACCTGTTGTTAAATGGCAAACTACAGAAAAAAAGGTTTAAATGTATATTTATAGGCCGAAAACAGTAACAAAACTTAAGTAGACAACATGATGAGCAAATAATGAGCTTTTTTTCAGTTTTAAGCGAACTCTTCCTCTCCGCCATGCCCTGCTGTAAGTCACACCCTCGCTGTTGTCTCTTTATTTGTTTAAGACAAAGCTAAACTGTGCTCTGAAAAATAGGATTTATATGAAAGATCCCATCAACATGACAATAACTCATGCTCTAGGCTGAATAAATACAGACAAATATGCAAACCGTATTGGTTCACACAGACGTCAGGCTCCTAAAAAAAAGCTCTTTTGAAACACCACAGAACAACTCAGCAAAAACACCTGCCAGTCTCAATGTCCTCAGCTTCAAGACCAGGGTTAAAAAGCATGGGCTCTTTGAACTTGTTCCTCCTGAGTAAATATTGTCTTATCAACGTGTCCCTAATGGACTATCCCCTGTCTTCCAGTGAGGTAGTTGTAAAGAAAACAGGGCTTGAACAGAAAGCGCCTTTGTATTAATATTTCTTTATCTATTGTCTCTATATTGCACGCATTATCATTTGTGGTTAAGGTCTCCCTATTGAATACGACTTGGCAGGTGGTCATGTTTGCCAACAAAAGAAAAGTGAGCTTCTGTCTTAAGTGTGTCAACAACCTGAGAATTTTAAGAGAACGGACGGGGGGAGGGAAATAGAGAAAGAGAGAGAGAGAGAGAGAGAGAGAGAGGGAGAGAGAGCTATAGAAGAGTTAGTCATGTGTAGTTCTTTTAATAAATATTATGTCCATGATTCATTTTTTGGTGCTTTAATAAAAATATCTCAGGATGTAAAATGACTTGAGAATGTAAAAAAAAGGCTTAATTAATAGGTTGACAATATTTTATTAAACAGATAAATGTGGTCTAGAAGCAAATATTTCACTCCGAAATTACTCATAAATTGTACAAACAAATACTAAAAATGCAAATAACAATTAATAAAAAAATTTAAGGAAAAAAAATGATTTAATTATTTAATTTTTTAATGCTATGAGCTTCTACAAATTTTATAATTTTTTTTGCCATGTGTTGTTTTTTATATTTAAGTGTTTCATAATAAAGTATGATAAAAAACAAATTTTACACAATTTTTAATGCTATGAACTTTTTTTTCGCCATTTAGGTTTTTAACCCTTGAACAGACATCGCAACTGCCTTGTTGACCTTTTGTCCACAGGTTATCATTAAAACAAGACTCAAAATGTGCTTTGAGTGGTGTCTGGAACAGAAATTACCCCCTCCAAAAATTGGTCATTTTTTTCTTAGTATATTAGTTAAATGGTTTAGTATTGAAGAGATTTTATAATAAATTATGATTTTACTCTTTCTTTCTGTATTTATTTATGTATTTATTTATTTTACTCAAATAAATTTTATAATTCATATTTAAACATTAAATTCAATATAGTGTAACCAACATGCAGGAATATTTTTTTCCTGTCATAAGGAGGAAAACAAAAACAGTTTAGTTTGTGAAGAAGCAAAAAAACATATTTTTAAAGTCATTTTAAAAGCAAGTGAGCTGGTGCTTCCTGCTCCTTTTCTAAAAGGGGGGATGTCTTTACAGCTTGTGCATCAGTTATTCTTAAAACAACAAACAAACAAACAAACAAAAAACCTATCCAGTTTACTGTGCGTTCACACCGAAAGCAACGAGAGCAGCAAAGTAGCCAGCGGCGAGGAGCGGCGCAGCGCATCTTCGCCAGTGTGGGTGTTGAGGAGAGTTAAAATCAAGTCAACTTTATGAACGTGGTTCAGCAGCAAGCAATCAGAATGTAGAAGTCTATTGCTAAGAAGTCCTGTGTGAACACACAGTTAAACTCCCTTTTATGCAAGTACATAGACATTCAAAAAAGACACTGAAAGCCTTAACTAGTACTAAACTAAAAAACAAAAAAACTTTAGTGTCAGCTATCAAATAAACATAAGACTTTGTTGAAAACACACACAAAATGCAAGTTTGCCTAATGTTTGTAATGTCTGAAAACGATGTAGCTGCTCCTTGGTGAGGCCTCTATATCTTTGTCATGCCTTGGGTTGGATTTTTTTTCTTTTTTAATTCAGGATATTGTGATGTGTGCGTTCTCAGAAGAAAATTCATGACAACAATCAAGGCATTTGAGGTATAAGAATGTTTTCTTATTTTATTTTATGATATACTTTAGGTAATCATTTATTTAACTTACTTCATCTTTATTTCTATAGCTCTTTTAAGATTGTAGATTGTCAAAGCAGCTTAACATAGAATATATAGGTAATTAGAATACGTTTTGTAACTTACAGCAACAGCACCATTACACTAAAGCAATTTGCCAGCGTAAAACGTATGACACCCCCCTTTAAACTATGATGATGCATTGTGTTTTTTTTTATTTTATTTTTACCAATTAGGTTTAGTGATAAAAATATTAAAATAAAATAGCCTTTGCACAGTCAGATATCCTTTGGCATATCCTGATGTGTACCTCTCAAAAAATGTAACTACATGTCACGATGATCAAAGCAGCCTGATGAAAACAGACTTTTTTTTTTTTTTACGTATTTTCAGAAAAGTGGCTTATTCATATGAAAATGTAAAAATTTTAAAAGTAGGTGTTGACCCAAACCCCACCCCTGACTGTACCCCTTATTGGGATATCAGTCAAACCCTACTAAAGTGTATGATTGAGATTGTACAAATGAATACGAATTACCCACTAAATCAAAATGTTCCAAATTGTTGTGAGATTGTAGAATGGAAGTTTTGTGATTGGTCGGCTTGATAGCTTTGACGTGTGTGGGCGAGACGGTGTGTTAATCAAGTGTCGAGTCTTGTGGTAGAGCTCCGGATGAATACTTTTACTGTTTGTTTTATGATTAAATTTGTTGAATGTTAAATTTTTTCCACATCTTGAAAAAGTTTGTATTTGAGCTACCTCTACAGTAACATTGTAAACATTTTTGGTGTAAAACCATATCACTAAATTGGTGAATCATAAAAACCTGACTCCCTACACTCTCAGAAATAAAGGTAAGCAAGCTGTCATTGGGGTGGTACCTTTTCAAAAGGTACACATTTGCACCTAAAGGATCCATATTGGTACCTCAAAAGTATACATTAGTAGCTAAAAATTTTAAGAGGAATACTTTTGTTCTTTTTAGGTACTAATATGTACCCTTGAGGTATTAATATGGAACTTGTATAGGTATACATTTTTCACTTTAAAAAGGTACCACCCCAGTGACCGCTCGCGTACCTTTATTTCTGAGAGTGTACTAGCACTTGTTATTGTTGTGTTATTGTAGAGCAACACAAACGGTATCATTTTATTTTGATGGTCCCTTTAACGAATTTAAGTTACATTGCAGCTACATTCCAACACATTTTCATTAGATTATAAGTAGGATAGGATTGGGGTTAGGGTTAGTGTAAGTTGACATGTACTTGCAAAGTTTCTTATAGTCAGTTAAATGTCTGTTGAAGGGCAGTATCAACAGATATTAAGCAGACAGTCTACTAATAACATCAAAGACTATAGAAGGCACAAGACATTTCATTCGCATCTTTTTGAATAGGAAAAAAAGTGTAACGGTCAATATGCCAAATGAAGCCCTGCCTACTAGTACAGAAGCCAATCATCGATCGCTATATGGTAAATAAAGCCCGCCTTCTAGTACAGGAGCTAATCCAATGTTTCCATCCTTAGCATGTTTCCATCCAAAAATGTGGATGGAACTTTATGTGCAAAACTGGATTATCACATAAAAAACATGCGAATTAGGCAGCGTTTCCGAGTGAAATCAAACAAAATCCTCACTTCCTGATTAAATGGTGCCAAATATCAACAGTAACAGGAGAAGCTGCGTCAATCTTTTCTTCATCTAATAAAGGACTTTCGCCTCAGAAGGCAATCCTGACACACAGTGAACGCGCGGTGGCATTTAAAGGTGTCAGGTGCAGAGCACAGTCGCTGTTGATTCTGGAGGTCATTAATAATATAATAACATTAATACTTAAACGGTAATGTGTTTTAGAATGACCTAAACAACAGTTCAGATGTTTTACATTGTGCTAAGCCTGCTGGTTTGTCTATTTACGCACATTTTCATCATCACATGATCTCTTTATCACAAAATCACATGACTTTTTTTAATGCGCATACTAAAATTTGTGCGGTAAAAGTGTTTCCATCATAGTTTATGCCTATCTTTTCTTATCGAATAAAAGGTTTGTCCCGCTCAGTTATGCGCATGAGTTTTATGCGTATTTTCAAAATTTATGCGCATCATGGCGTTTCCATCAACGTTTTTTTTATGCGCATATGCAAAATGTGCATAAAAATTGTTGCCATTGATCGCTATAGACTGACGATACTCTGAAGGAAGGGCTCAGATCAGACGTGAGTTTCTGCAGATTTTGTGTGATTTGGTTGTTTAGAAATGAAACTAAAAAGACAGTTGTTGTTTAATTTTATTTGGGATTCCTAATTATGAGATTTAATCGTATGGTTGGCAAGCAGTTTTGGAGAATTTGATGATTCCCCATTCAAACAGAATGCTCAAACATACTGTCCGAGTGGCATTTCAAAGATGACCGCTGAGTGAAATTACTTGCCTTAAAGGGACTTTGCTAATACTTAAATGAGAATTACTTGGCATGTAGTTGCAAAGCAACCTTTAGTCAACAAGATCTGCAATAGGGACCATCATAAAGAAGTCTTAAAACACAAACAAAATGGATAAGTATAAATGTCGATAATGGTGGAGGCTATAATGGAAGGTACAGCATGGGGTAACTATAAATTAGCTTTTATGCAATGATGGTTATGATATTTTTACAGTATCTGTAAACCAATCCAAGTCTAAAGATTACGTTTATAATAACCTGGCACTGGTGAACTAGATTTTTAAATGAATCCACCTTTCATCATCTCGGACATCTTTATTTGTCATTGACCCTTACACATGAAGGGACATCACAGTATTCACTTTAAAACATCACTTTTCCCTGTCAGCGCGCAGACAATGAGCACAAGCTCACAGGGTCGAATCACACCAGGGCCGTTTCACACGGCAACCCAGAGAGAAATTAATTAGTGAAGAGACGTTTACATGACACAATGCCCGCGTGTGACATCCCCGCCACCTTCAACTGAAGCCAGCAGAGCCCACAGAGACCCCTTCCTGCTCCCGCTCGCTCTCCCTCCCATATCCCACTGAGAGACACAGCAAACTCGACCCTTTTTTTCCATCACTTTTGCTTTTTAGCACAGAAAAGAAAGCACTGTTACAATCCTATAGGGAGGAAGAGGAGAAAAAAAGCAAGATTTGGCCAGGGAAAGCACATGATTGTCTCGACCCAACTGGCTTTTGATCAATGCAGTCC